>NC_083893.1:47467060-47749560 GCF_032452875.1 Bos javanicus | reverse complement strand
ATTATAGCCAACTTAAAAAAAGAAGCTTAACATATGACAGCGACTCAGCTGGAACCCTGGAACACATACCGCACGCATCTTTGATCTTCCGCATCACATTAAATAACAAAGACCAGAGGACTTCAGATATGTACCAGATAGACTGTGTTTGATCACAGTAAAAGGCTTCGCCCCATTCCGGACTATGGATTGCATCATTGATTTTTTCTTCCCCCCACTCCCTCCAAAGAAGGGACTCTTTTAAGTATGTCTGATTCTTTTAATTAGATCATTACTGCTATTGTAATGTTTACTCCAGCATAATCTCTTATGAATAGCATGGGGCTTTTTAACCACCGTGGTGACACTGCCCCGGTATCTTTGGGGAAAACACTTAGAAATAGTTAGGTCTGAATAATAAATATGGCTGCTTTCACACGCACACAGGCACACACACACACACACACAAATTGTTTGAAATCACTTTTGAGAAATGTCACCATTTCTCGCTCCTCAGGAAGTGAGCTAAAGTGCGAGGGGCACGCAGGCTGCGTGATGCATGTAAATGCGGGCGGCCACGGGGAAACGTGGTGGGGAGCGTCTGTCGGTGTTTGAAACCGCAGCAAAGTTTGCACGGCAATAATGTGAAAGATTTCAAAAGAAAGGCCTGATCCTGATCCAGCAGGCAGAGTCACTGCTCTACTGCCAGGACTCTGACTTTCCTTTTCCTTTAGCTGCTCCTTCCCTGATGCCCTTCCTGCACCTATCTGTGATGCCCTTCTTGTGCGTGTGTATTTATTATGCACTCTTAACCTCAGTTGGATGAATCTGGGCCATTTCTGGGTTTGGCAGTGGTCAATGGGCTGCCTAGTGGTATAGCTGGAGTGCTCTGTAAATGTGCAAAGAACATACTGGGGAGGGCTTCCTGCGTGCTGCGTCCCCGGGCTGTTAAGTGCAACTCAAGACAGTGATTTGTTTGTAAGAGCAGCTGCACGTTTTTAAAAAAAAAATGGTGGCTGCTGATTTCAAATAAATAGCTGTAAAAGGAGGTACATATGTTAAATGATCATTCTCCAAGACAGTGCTTGGTCTCAGTGATCTCTTCCAGGATCTACCTGGATGACGTGAGCAGGGTGGAAAAGCAGGGTTTGTTTGTTTCTGACAAGCAGCATGGTTTTATTTGGGGCAACTTGGAGCGCTTCGGCTCAGGCAAATGGACAATTATGAAAGAGGCTGTTCTTGGTGTGTGTAAGGTAACTTCCCCTGCCCTGCCTCTTGAAGCATGTTAAATAATAAATAACTTATTAAAACATGTTCAATGTAATAATGGCCTTTTTCATGAATTGTTGTAAAAGAGAGATTAGAAAAGGGGCGGGGGAGCAGCCTTCAGGGGAAAATAACGGGAATTTCTAGCAGTGGAGTTGTGTAATGGTTCTATATTTTTAAAATGTGCCTGTACTCCATTCATAGTCATTTAAGTGCTTAAATAAGCACAATAAATGTAAATAATTTACTGCTTTACAAACAGAAAATTGGGCAGAAAAGTAATTTTGAATAGTGAGTCGGCTTGCAATCTTCGATGATTTGGGACCCTGTAAAATGCAACTGACACGGCTGTTCATTAAGCTCATTGTTATTGAGCCTTCTTCACTTTCATTAGCGATTAATTCAGACAGATATTTAACTTAATAAGGTAAGCGAATAAACAAAAAATCGCTTTCTGCGCCTTAAGGTTTTTTAGACCCCCTAATTGCTTTTGTGCACTAATTATCAAGATTAACACCTTATACTTTTCTCACTCCGTTTCACCTTGCAAAAAAAAAAAAAAATGCCACCAGGGTATTTTGAAATCTTTTAAGTGGGAAGTGGGAAAGGGTTAAGGATTTTCTTCCCTAAGACAAAATGACCACCCACCAAAACGAGAAGACTCCGGCGAAGTTGTGCGTGGGTTTTTTAAAACATTAGCTGAGCGGGGAAGCCACACACGGCTGTACCGAGAGAATAGAGCTTGAATGGAATTCTAAGCCAGGAAACGAACGCTCCTGTCACTTGGATAAATCAGACCTTCCAGGAGGAGTTCGTGGGCTGTGTTTCGGCTTCGCTTATCAGGTCTCGGGCTACATTTTTTGAAGCAGCATTCATCAAAGATTTGCTGTTTGGCTAGTGTATTTAAAAGTTGATGTGAACTTAAGATCCGAGGTGGTTACCAGCACTTGGTGATCAGTGACAAAGCCCTTGCAGGTCCTTTGAATATTTACTGTAATAATATTATTCATAATGGAGTCATTCAGTATTCATGTGGATATAATACATGATTCCATTGTAATTTAGCATTAATTAATGTCCACTTATTGCAGCAGATTATAGTATAGGAAACAATTTCTGATAAGAGACACCAGTGTAATTTAAGGAGGAATCTGATTGTAATTTGAATAATGAGATGCATTGCTTCCTGTTGCCAAGCGTCTGTGCCCACCCCCACCTCCTTGCACGCGTGCATGTGAACCCAGAGGACCCTTGGACACACTCCACACGCGCACACACACACACACTCAGGGGGTGTGTGGAACTGAGTGGGTCTTTGTCAAGTAAACAGTACAGTGTTGGGAATCCTTCTCCGGATCTCCCTCGCAAATGTAAAGTTTATCACTCCCAGATCTTTATTGCCACTGCAGTCCCTACCTGAGGGGCTGACTCAGTCTCTCTCCCAGAAACAAAGCAAAACAAAACATTATTGTAAGACAGTTATCCTTTAATGCAGAGGCAACTATGTTTCAAGTGACAATTACAAAGGGACTTTAAAAGTAAGTGGGCATTCATCTATTTATCTATCCATCTACCCACTCCCCCATGTCTACCTAATCTTTATGCCTACTGACCTAGCTCACCCAAAACTGACCCTCCAGAGGGGCCACCTTGGAAAGCTATGCGGTGAAGGTGCCGAAGTTGGACCCGGGGCCGTCTTGAGGGGCTGGCTGGCTGCTCTGGCCCTGAAATCACTCTTCAGCTTCGGATTGCTAATTGCTACTTGCTGGTCTCGTAAAAAGTCAGGAAGCTCCAGCACCCCTCTGACTTGAACTTGATACCATATTTCACTCCTTCTTGTAGCATTAGGGGATTTAAGCCCTCCTTTTGCTTTAATTCTTTTCTTTCTTTAATGGGTGACTGGATAAATTCAGTGGTGGATTTGGTGACACTAGAGCAGCAGATAAGTGCATGATGCACTCCCGCTATGTGGGTGAAAAATCCCTCACCATATGTTTCCTCACTGGAATGCCTCGTCTTGCAAAATTACAGGAACCGAAGCTTAAAAACACAATTAGGTAGTTTAAAATGAAGTATTAAAGAAATATCGCGTCTATTCCGATGCCTGCCATGTTTTCTTCCCCTCTCCTTTTTATGGTTTTGTTTTGTTCTTGGACGATTCAAAAAGCCTCCCCTGTATTTGATTTTTATACTAATCATGCCCCATATTTTTTGGATTATGTTATATAGGCTGTGGTTAAATTATAAATGAAAGGGTGAACTACCAGACTTCTTGTCATAACAGCAGCTTTTATGTTGTTACAGAAAATGCAAAAAAAAAAAAAAAGGTGTTTTGTGTTGAAGGGTCCCCTCGCTTATTTTGTGCTGCTTAATGTATGTGGGCAGACAAGCACAGCAATTTGTAGGAATGTTTTTTGCAGTATTTTGAAAATTACAGCACCCTCTCCATCCTCTGAGGGGAAAATGAAAGAAAGCTAAATACACAATGCATAAATATAGCTGGAGCCTAACAGCTCTCTGCTTTTCCTGGCTTTATGCATTCCTTCTTACAAAACGTGCTTACACACACACGCTGGGGCACGCGCACACAGACACATACGGAGCCTACTTCAAGTTCAATTCCTTACCAAGTTATAAGCCGAATCAACTGCTTCATGTGGTAGAAACACAAAAACCGCCTTCCCCAATTCCCAGTGCCTTCCTCAATTGTTTAAAGAGAAAGAAAAGGCAACCAAAAGCCAACAGGACCAATCTTAAATTAAAAAAAAAAAAAAAAGGAACCAAGTAGCGGCTTGTAATCTCTCTATGTTTTTGTTTTCCCATTAAACTTATTTCAAATTCACTAAACATGAAAACCCAGTAAAATATTTTATAGACGCCTTGTATCACACTGCTCAAAGCACTTGACTGAAAGGCTACTTTATGTCCTGATCCTGGTGGGCTGGAGTTTTAAGATAGAATTTATGCTCAGCAAATTGATGAAATATTTCGTTTATAGGCTGTGGCATTTTAGGTCTGTTACTGCATCACTTAAAGGACTTTGCTATGGTGCAGGCACGAAGAATGATTTTCTGCATTAAATCCACTACCGGGCTGAACCGTTTTAATTTGCCCCCAAACTTCTGCCAACTGGAAGGCGGGTAAGAGGTCAGACAAGCCCGAGGAACCGGATGGATTATCTCTTTGCATGAACTCATTCATTGGGCTCTTTCTAATGGAAGGCGAGATTTCACAGTATCTGCTGGAGTTACTCAGATGCTTTTCATAAAGAGCAGATCCTATGCAAAAATCAATAGCATAGCTTATGCCCTTCATTTGTAGATAAGTGTATTCTTGAATGTCTGAAGGAATATTTGATGTGGAACTTAAAACAGGGCTGGAAAAATATCTTTGCTTTTAATTGCCTCTCACTCTGCAGTGAAGTGAGCCCCTTCGCTGCGGAAGCGGGGTTGAGGGTGATCGCCTCCTTTCTGTTCCACAAGGTGGGGTCCCCTCCTGCTCCCCCGGAACCAGCCTTAAGGATTGTTTCTTCCTTTTTTTTTTTTTTGCTTCATTGGATGAACTGTCTTCCCGAGATAACAAACCTTCTTCTGCAGCACTTGGCGGAGTTTGGTTAGGGGCTACCTCTGAGCAACGTGAACTTGGCCTTGCTGGTGTCTAACGCTAATACCTTCCCTCCTGTTCTGAATCAGGGTGTTCGGGAAACAGCCTGGAGCCATACAGCTGATGATTTCACCAAATTTGCATCTTTTCAACAGTAATGGGGATGGCTTCCACAAATGCTCCCATGCTCTAAAGAGATGTTAAGTGGCTGTTTCTAGTTCCTTCCCTCTCCACTCCCAAGAGAGTCGCTTTTCCATCTCAGGCACTCCCAGCCTCATGTGGAACTGCTGGTGGCCAGGGCCTGTCTGGGGCCTGGCAACCCGTCCCTGTGGTCGGCTGCAGGCCGGCCGGTCTCGGGGTCCTGGCCGGGGGGCTGCCTTCCCTGGCTCCGAAGCTGGGGTCTCCAGGAGGGCCCACCCATCCCCAGGGGCTGGGCGGATGCACACACTGGGCCTGCTGGGAGGGAAGTAGGGCTTGGAGAGAGCTGGGGCTGGGGTCTCAGGTGCGCCTTAGGGGCCAGAGGGGGCCTGGACAAGGGCGCTCAGCTCGGGGAAGTTGGGGGAGGAGACGGCCCCCAGGGCCAGGGTTCCGCACGTCACTAGGAGCTGGGCTTGGGCCGAGGGGGCCCGGGTTGTCCCAGAGCAAATATTTTTTTAATGTGGTTTTGATTAAAAATAGGATAAAGTTTTGTGTCCTGAAAATGTACCAGATGTTTGTTGTAATTTTTTAATGACCTTCTGCCAGCCCCTGAGCCGGTCAGTTTGGCCACGGCTGCACCGCAGTCCAGTGAGTCAGATCCGCTGGGCTCTGCTGGCGGCTGGGCCTTGATCAGAGCTGCAGGCTGGCAGCTCTGGGTCCCCTGGGACTCTGGGTTGGGGTGGGGGATTTCCAGGAGGGAATGTTCTGGTTGGTTTGGTCTATTTTCCAAAGCTGCTTAGGAGACCCGAAAAACAGAGCCCAGAGCTACCCCCGGCCCCACCGTGGTCCCCGCCCTTCCCTCTTCATCTCCCAGGTGCGGGTGTCTGGGCAGGGCTAAGGTGCCCCTTCCCCTTCCTCCAGGGCCTTCCCGGTTCTGTGAAGCTTTGAGAGACCCGCGTTAGCATTCTCTGGGCCTGAGGGTGATGAAGGCTGGGCTTTTTCCCTCAGGCGTGTCCAGCAGCCTTGAGAGTGCCCCGTGGACGTGGCCTTGCACTTCTTGAGAGCAACCTTCTAGGAGGTTCACATGTTGAGCTTGTGTGAACTTTCTGATCCACTTGTGCTCTGAGAAGCTACAGAGAATTCTTTCCAAACCATGCTTGGAAAAGAACAGATTTTTTTTTTTTTAAATGTGTTTTAGACATACAAATAGGGCTTGAATTTCTTTCCTTTAAAATGACTCCACACTGTATCAGTCCTTCAGTTGGATTAAAAGTCACAGTATTCTTCATTTTTCTGTGGAGCAGATATAGGACAAAACTCAGTTTCTCAACACATGACCTGTTCCATTCTTCAGCGTATGCAAACGCTTATACTTTTAGTTTAAAAATTGGTAAGTAACACTGGACCTCTTCTGCTTTTCATGGTCCTCTGGGGTCCAAACCAAGCACAGTAAACAACTTATTCAAAATAATTTGTTAAGGAAAACCCAAACCAACCTTTTCCAAATTTCATGTTTATGTTTCAAGGATATAACCCAAGGCCTTCATGACATCTTTCTTTAGAAAAACTCAAAGGATGAAGTCTAATCTGTCTCTCTGAAAGGCACGTCTCATCACTGACAAGGAGAAGAATAGGAAGAAAGAATATAATGGGACCCATTTCCTTGTGGAAACAACCAAGAGCAAATCAAGGAGAAAACCTGGGGTGGCAGAAGGGTCTTTAATAAACCCGGGGCCTGTAGGAGCTCAGCCAAGCCAGCTCCCTGCCAGACACAGGCCTGAGGGTGTACTGAGAGAGAGTGGAGCTTGGAAACCAGGGTGTCCTCACAGGTGTCTTAGGTCCGACGTCGCGTAATAGTTGCAGCGGGAATTCTGCCATCTGGAAAGAATGTGAATCACTGGCCGTCACTACCTCTGGAGACAGTGGCTCCTTGGAGCTGCCTGGTCTTGCCGTACAAGGTTGCTTGATCACCTGCGTCTGGTGAAGCTTATTTCTCAAGTATGAACAGCATAAGAAGGGTCTGTCAATGATCTTCAATTTTTGTCAGGAAATTGTGAGCCTCCCGTTCCGTAAACAAAATAAACACGAAGCAAAGCCCAGGCTGCCTTGGACCAGCCCTCCTCAGTGCCCGGGGCTGCCTGTGCATCTTCGTCTCTCTGAAGTGACTCCGCAACCCGCCCTCCTCAATCACCTTGAATCAAAAATTAAGCACAAAACTTAATAGCTTCAGGTCAGTTCCTTCACACGTGTGTTAAAAATTCTCATTTCATGTGTCAATATATTTCCATACACCGGTCTAAACGCTGTGTCAGAAGAGATGGATTAAACTCAGAAGTAAGCAATGCCTATTTTGTTAATAACAAGGAAAGGTGATTAGTATTTTACTATTAATAAAGTGGATTTTATTACAGATGGAAATGAAACATATAAATAAATTTAAAATGCCCTTGATTTAATTCATGTAAGGAACAGTCATGCATATACATATATATAGTCTTTAATTTGTTGTAGATGTTTATCTTTTTTAAATGCTTCAATGAAACATATATTAGTATAATTTACAGTGTGGGACACACACATCAGTACAGATTTATTGGTTGGTGTGCTCAGATATGACACAATGCAGATATTATTGGCCGGAAGTTGACAGTATCCCCTGGAAGACCTGTTCGAAATCTTATTTTCTCAAATGTGACCCAGTTCTCGTCCAAGCTGCGGCTTTGGACGCACACTCAGCTTCTCTGGGAACCAGGTCCCTTTTGTCCACACTCATGCTCTGACCTGCACTGCTCAGAAATTTTTGAGATGAAGTCATCGCTGGTTTGAGTTACTGGAGAGACGTTAATTCGTCCAGCTGGGCTGGCTCACGGGCTGCCCCGCTCTCGGCCTTGACAGCCACCCCCGGTGAGAAACCCAACAGGAAGCGGGGGGCGAGCCGAGGGGGCCGGAGCCCGCAGACGCAGGGCAAGGCTCCTGTGATGTGATCGCGAGTCGAAGCAGCAGAGGAACCGACTGGTCTGCAGGGTCTTCAGGAAAAACGCTTCTCTTCAAAGCAGTATTTTAGACAGATGATCCACAAGGACCTACTGTGTGGCATAGGGCCTTCTACTCACTATTCTGTAATAACCTATATGGGAAAAGAATCTGAAAAAAAAATAGACACATGTATGTGTGTAAGTCAGAGAAGGCAATGGCACCCCACTCCAGTACTCTTGCCTGGAAAATCCCGTGGACGGAGGAGCCTGGTGGGCTGCAGTCCATGGGGTCGCTGAGGGTCAGACACAACTGAGCGACTTCACTTTCACTTTTCACTTTCATGCATTGGAGAAGGAAACGGCAACCCACTCCAGTGTTCTTGCCTGGAGAATCCCAGGGACGGGGGAGCCTGGTGGGCTGCCGTCTATGGGGTCGCACAGAGTCGGACACGACTGAAGCGCCTTAGCGTCGTGTGTGTGTGTGTGTGTAAGTGACTCACTTTGCTGTACACCTGAAACCAACACAATACTGGGCATCAGCTCTGCTCCAATATGAAGCAGACGTTAGTGAAAGATGGGATTTTATTTTAAAAAATGATTTATTTTTAGTTGAGGGATAATTGCTTTACCGTATTGTGTTGGTCTCTGCCACACATCAACATGAACCAGCCATAGGTGTGTGTGTATATATATATATATGTCCCCTCCCCCTTGAACCTGCCTCCCACCTCCCTCCCCATCCCTCCTCCACTCGAGGTCGTCACAGAGCCCCGGTTTGAGTTCCCTGAGTAACACGGAAACATATACTCTGCCATATGTAAAATAGATAGCCGGTGGAAGCATAGAATTTTAGTTAAAAAAATTCCTGGGAAATGGTCAGTTGCTGCATTGCCGGGCAGACAGTGAGGCGCACGTCACCCTGTGTTGGCGAGCGTGTTAACACGCATGCACAGCATATATGACGCTGTGTGTGCCGACAGGGACTGCTCCTCCGAGCCCTGCAGGCCGTCTCTTTGTTAGAACGGTTGGCTGTGCGTGCGGTTCAGCTGCCCGGGGACGGGCTCCACGCGCGCAGCTTTCTGCCACTCTGTGTGCCTTTCCGTCTCTCTGCAGGAATTCCCTGCACCCCCGGCCCCAGCACCTAGAGGAGCTGAGGGGTGGGGGAGAGAATGACCCCTGCCCCCTCCCCCGGTTCCAGCGTGTCTCTGACCTCCCCACCCACACATGCACCACATAACATCCAGATGTCCAAAAACATTTTTTGGAGGACTCTATGAAATTTGATAGAACTTGAAATGTGATCGTGTATGAACTCAGTGACATACATTGTAAAACAGCCCCAAATTCTGTATGTAGAAATGGAGCCATTTTCCCCGGAGGTCCAGCCCCCTTTCCCCGACAAAGATCAGCGCTGATGGGTCTCACGTGGGGACTGTCTTGGCCTCCCCTGGGCTCCCCTCTCTTTTTTCTCCAAAGCCCTTCTTTTCCCAAAAGCTTCAAGAAGGTATATTTTTTTACTCTTTGCTATGAGAACTGAGGATCTTGGTGACTTTTCCATGGACACAGAATTCACAAATGGCAGAAATATTTCTCAAAGTCGTATCTTCTGACTCTAAAATGAGTGCTTTTTAGGCCACACAGCAGGAGGAAGCACACCTGTCCAGGCTCACCTGAGCTGGTCCTCCACTGCGGGGGGAGGGGTGAGGGAGGAGGTGGTGGGGGTAGTACACCCCCCCCCCCCGCTCTGTCCCCACCAGATCAGGGGCCTCCTGTAGGTGAGGAGGATTTTCACCTGTTGTCTACGCCAGTGTCCGGTTCACTTTTGCCGAAGAACTGGAGATGTGTGTAGTCTGCAATTTACAAGTCCAGCCAAAGGCAGAAGTTTAGGGTGGAGGTGTTCTTTGCTGTTACAGATATGGATCTATTTCATGGGAGTGGAAGACTCTGCAGGACAAGAGGCGGTAGTGCTTGGGGACGGTGAAGCTGGAGCCTTCAGGGTCTCCTGCTCTGTGGCTGAGGTCAAGGCCAATGCAAGAGGACCCAGAGCAGCCAGAGGGGCCTGCTCCTTCTCCGTGTGGAAGAGGGTATAAAGAGACAAGAAAGTGACAAGTGCAGTCTCGGTTCAGAGCCAGCTCACACTCCCCAGGTGTAAAAGCGCAGCGATCCCTCACCTGTGCCTTTTTCCTCACCTGCACACAGGAAAGAGTGAAACTGTCCTCTAGTTTCCACGCTGCAAGAGAAAACAAAGATGACAGAGGGCTTGTTGCCAGTTTAGCCACATCAGTGTCAAGGAAGCATTTTCCTTCCCTGTTACATAAAACAATTGCCTCTTCTTAAAACAATCACATCACAGGAATAGGACATGCCTTTGCAAAATTTCTGAAAATGGAGAAACCGACTTTAAAATTTTAAGTAACCATAAGCTCACTCTTTTTGTCAACGTTTTGGTAATCTGGACTATTGCAATCTACAAACAATATAATTGGCATTATTCTGTACACATGGTTTTGTATGCTGTCCTTTTCACTTGGGCTTCCCTGGTGGCTCAGATAGTAGAGAATCTGCCTGAAATGCAGGAGACCCAGGCTGGATCCCTGAGTTGGGACGATCCCGTGGAGAAGGGAATGGCTAAACTTTTCTCTATTTTACATGAAAAGTCTTTGTGAACATCCTTTAAAATAGCAAATGCTCTTGCTAATGGATTTAATATAATTTATGAAGCTGCTTCTTTATTATTGAACATTTGGCGTTTCCTTTGTGATTAGATACTATCTTGCATTGAGTGTCTTTGTGTGTAAAGCTTGCCCCACACACATGAGTGTTTCTTTGGGGTGGGTTTCAAAGAATAGCATTTCTGATGAGAGGACTTGCCAGCATCGTTTCAGTAGGGTTTTCCTGACTTCCCCTCATCCACAGCCTGAGAGATCCTTGCTCGCTGTGAAATGTTGTCTTTTTTTTCTTATTTATGAAAAATATCAGGTACATGCAAATAATGGTCAATGCTTAACTTAAAATCATTTTACTAGTTGTGGTATCAGACATCTTTTCTCTGTGAATGTGAATCATTTGTTCTTCTATGAACTATTTTGTTTTTAGAGAAATAGCTCTACTAGAAATCCTGGATTCAGTCTTTATGTTTTAACATACCACTTGAAAAATTATTCTAATGGCCAGCTGGTATTATTAAAAAGAGTTGCAAAAGTTTCCACTTGAAAAATCCACAAAAGTAAAAAATCAAGCAAAGACTTCTTTTCTTCCTGCTTTTTGTTTCCACTAAATTGCTTCCATCTCTTTCGCTTTTGTAAAAAGCATTAAGAATGCACCAGCACCCTTATGATCTTACAGACAGAATAAAGAGGAACAATATCAGACCATCTTAGCAAACAAATATTCCCATTTTCCACAGTGGGATAAGCTAATTATTGTCATTTGTATGTTAACATTTTAACCAGCTCACTGCCAAACCTCACTGAGATAATATTCTTAATTTCCACGACTGTTTTGAATATAAAAACCATATGTTCTGTCATCTAGAAAGGATGTAAAAAAGGAGTGACTCACAAAAGTGTGAAGATTGTGGCTCAAAGAGTTGAGAAGACCCTTTTGAGTTTGCTTAAAAATAAAGGTGGAAGTGGTACTTGTGATGGTGCCAGTGAGAATGCTTTCTTTTCTGAAGGGATTTAAGGAATTTTTATAAAATCTGATAAAGTGACAGTTTTGAAAATCTCATCTTGACAGTAAGTACATTCGGTGTTCATGTTATCATCCTAGGATACAATATGTATTTACAGAACAGACTCAGGAGTTTGAAAAAGGTTCCTTTTCCCTCTCAGCCCAGCCATGACTACTCTGAGTGATAAACAGGGGCTTCGAAGGGCGCTTCTCTGCTCGCTAGTGAGAAATGCCTGGGCTGCCTTTTGTGCTCCAGGCTCACTAGTTTCCTAGGACCAAGGCGTCTAAATAAGACATTAAGATGCACCAGGATTGAACTGAGAACATGAGTAACCTTCTGCCTGCAGCTGTCTCAGAGTTTTGGGAAACATCTCAGCTGACCTTGACTGTTCTTATTTGCTAACTGAAAACCGAATAAGGTAGGCACCTAAAGGTTTGGAACTCCAGGCCATGTTGACGTCAAGCATCATTGTCAGGGCTGCCCTGGCGGTCCAGTGGTGAACACGCCCCTCTTCCAGGGCAGGCGGTGTGTGCTTGACCCCTGGCTGGGGAAGCAAGATCCCACCTGCTGCACTGTCAAAAAAATACTTTTTCTAATTAAAATAATAATGCATTGGTTCCTGGAACAAACTTACCATTAAAAAAGGAATCAGCCTCATTTTGACTTTCTTTGTTGCTATCCCATATCCTTTTCAAACTAAAAGATGAAGAAACGTGGGAGAACTAGGAAGCAACTGGTAGATGCCAATTAACTCAGTGCACATACATTCCAAACATCTAAAATTTCTCAACGGTAGTGAGGCACATGGTTAATAAGTCTTATTAGGCTTCAGAAGTTCCAAACTGGCATCTTTAAAGGGATGGCTCTTGTGTTTTCATTTTATCCCATCCTAAGCAACACACAGTTATTGTCATTTCACTTCTCAGTTTTGGACATACTTCTGTGAAGTGTTTCACATAGATGAAATTTGCAGCCGAATAATAAATAAATGAGTTGCCAATAACTTCAAAATTGTGTAAAGGTGCCTTCTTTCTATTGTCAATCATTTTTAGCATAAACTTCTGTGGTTGGAGTGTGGTAATGAATACACGCCGACCGTGTGGAGAACCTGAAGTTCTTGCAGCGGAATCTTAGATGAGAAAATGTCCGTTTCAGTGTTATATTGAAGGGTTTGGGGTTGAGCACACTGCTAGTTGTTACAGACATGAGTGTACACACACTTGCCCCCACACACCCTCACACACACACACCAAGACCACAAGTAAGAAGAAAAGCAACCACAAAGCACTGCATAAAACACACGAATGACCAATGCAGCACAGATACATTTTATTTTATTTTTTTCACAGATACATTTTAAATAGTCTTATTTTACACATTCATAATGTTTTCAACAATTATCTTCATATTTGCTTTGTAAACTTTATTCAAATTCTGAATGTGATAAATCACAATGTCAACTTAAAGCCTTTAGCATTAAATTTTAATATATCAGTTCAGTTCAGTCACTCAGTTGTGTCCAGCTCTTTGCGACCCCATGGACTGCAGCACTCCAGGCTTCCCTGTCCATCACCAACTCCCGGAGTTTACTCAGACTCATGTCCATTGAGTCACTGATGCCATCCAGCCATCTCATCCTCTGTCGTCCCCTTCTAATACATAGGTTAAAACTAGTGACTTCATCCTGCTCCCACTCACTCACCCCAAGTCTTTCCTTGTGAATTTTTTAAAAAGCATGTTTTCCACGGTTACACCCGTGTTCCTTCTCTCTCTTATAATGCTTCTTTGGTTCTTTCCTAATTACGGGCTTGCAAATTATTTACTCTAGTTTTAAATGAAAGGAGTAAACAGGTAATCCAGCCTAAAAGAGCACAGTTCCAACTTCAAGGGAAAAAAAAGAAATGAGTATGTGCTGAATTTCTCTTTAGGTGCGCAGCTGTGCAGCCTCTGTCTAATGGAAGGGCTGCAGTGGAAGGGCCTCTCCACCTTGCCTCAGTGTAATGCAATTTACCTTCATTAAATTACTGGAGGGCCAGTTACTTAAGCAGAATATTGATTTTCAGTCTGGCCTGTGTTTAACATAATTCTGCGTAGGCAGCAGCTAATTCTGCATTTAAATCTAACACCCTAATAGAATTACTCCATGCCACTGACCATGGGCAAGCCCTCAGCACCCATTCCATGCCACACCTCTGAACGCTGTCTCCAAGACCCGGGGCTGAGCCTGCCTTCACCCCTTTTGAGCTCCTGTGTTTCCAGGGCTCCCTGATGCAGGAAGGTCATTCCTTAACCAAGGAGGTGGTTTGGGGGAGCGGGCAGAATCGTCAATGGTATCATACATTTTTTCCCCACAGTAATGACAGTTATATTAAATGTTACATGAGCAATTACTTTTTGTTTGCATCTGGAATTGATACCTCCACTCTCCATTGTCTTTCCAGAAAACTATCAGAAAAAACATCCCCCAAAACATGGAATATTTTAAGCCTGGCCATGCACAAACTTCACACTGGCATTTTTCCTCAGTTTTCATCTCAACCAGTGGTACTTAATAGTTTAAAAATCAAGAGTCATTTGCTAACAACGAATAGCTGCACACTTCATACTATGACCATTTGATACCTGGTCCTGTGAGGATAGGAGGAGCAGGCGTCAGAGGGCGAGATGGTTGGATGGCATCATGGACTCAGTGGACGTGAGTCTGAGAAAACTCTGGGAGACAGTGAAGGACAGGGAAGCCTGGTGTGCTGCCGTGCATGGGGTCGCAGAGTCTGACAGGACCAAGCAACGGAACAACAATAACAACATGTAGAACTGTAACGGGTAATACAGGCTTCCGTGGTGGCCTAGGTGATAAAGAATCCGCCTGTAATGCAGGAGTCTCGGGTTCGACCCCTGAGTGGGCTCTATCCCCTGGAGAAGGAAATGGCTACCCGCCCCAGTATTCTTGCCTGGAGAATTCCATGGACAGAGGAGCTTGGTGGGCTATAGCTCATGGGGTCAAAAAGAGTCGCACACAGCTAAGTGACTAACATATAAAACTAATCCCAAATGTTGATTTATCTTCAATTTATAAACAGCAAAAATAAAGCAAAAAGGTCTTCTTTCCTAATTAACTTCCTTGAAGAAGTTCATGTTTAAAATGCCCATGCCTTTTGGCCTAAATGGATAATATGGGTAAGACTCTTCGGCTTGGTGAGCTTCCTTGTTTCTGATAAGTAAAATGAGCCCTGTCTTCAAATTCAATCTTGCTCCAAACAGGGCTTTGACTTCTAATATTTTGTAAAAAAATTTGGGTGAAAGTCAAACATCACTTAACTGCCTATGTTATTTGATGGTAGTGATGAGCATGGAGAATATTTTTTTAAATGTACTTTAGATACTTTAATTTTGGTGGGTCACAGTTTCAAAAGGGAGAATTTTCCCCCTGATACATAGAAGCAAAAGTACTTGCGATTTTTTTCTTTTTAAGACTTTTTTTTTTTTTTTGATGTGGACCATGTTATAAGTGGTTCTTGAATTTGTTACACTATTGTTTCTATGCTTTGGATTTTTGGCTGTGAGTCAAATCTTAGCTCCCTGACCAGGGATTGAAACTGCATTTTGTGCATTGGAAGAATTATTAACCACTGAACCCCACCAGGGAAATCCCTATTATGTGGGGTTTTAAGTTGTCCTTTATCCCTGGAAAGAGTTCTTTGAAAGGACCTCTTTCCTCAGCTCAGCCTTTACCATGATGGTGTAACCTGCTTACTCATTTTTGTTATGGAAGGCAGTTCACTCCACACTTAAAACACTCTTTCAGTTGCTTCAGGCTTTATTGTTCCAGGTAGAATACCATGTGCTTTGCTTTGGAGGTTTTAACTGTGACCTGGGTGAGGTGTAAGTTTCACCTCTCCAAAGCATTTCTCAGTCAGACCTGCTCATTTATGGACACGATGTTTGGTACATGACTTAGCAGTTGGACTTGGTGGCTTATAAAGAGCAGACATTTATCTCTCATGGTTCTGGAGGCTGGAAGCCTCAGGTCAGAGTGTTAGCATGACTGGGTGAGGGCCTCCTCTCTGCGTCCTCACACGCAGAAGGGTGAGGAACTCTGTGGGGCTTCTTGCTTTAAAGCCTTAGTCTCACTCCTGAGGGCTCCACCCCTGATGCAAGTAACTCCCAAACACCGTCATCTTGGGGGCATAGGATTTCAACCTGTGAGTTTTGGGGGTTACAACCTTTCAGACTAGAGCAATGTAATAACACAAAGTAATAACTGATCTCAGGTATCTTCTTACCAACTCTGACTTCACTCCATCTCAGTCTGAATAACTAGAGAGTGAAAGTGTGAAAGTCACTCAGTCATGTCTGACTCTTTGCGACCCCACTAACTATACAGTCCATGGAATTCTCCAGGCCAGAATATTGGAGTGGGTAGCCGTTCCCTTCCTCAGGGGATCTTCCCAACCTAGGGGTTGAACCCAGGTCTCCCGCATTGCGGGCAGATTCTTAACCATCTGAGCCACCAGGGAAGAGGGTTCAGGTCAGTCCAGTTCAGTCACTCAGTCGTGTCCGACTCTTTGTGACCCCATGAATCACAGCATGCCAGGCCTCCCTGTCCATCACCAACTCCGGGAGTTCACTCAAACTCATGTCCATCAAGTTGGTGATGCCATCCAGCCATCTCATCCTCTGTCATCCCTTTGTCCTCCTGCCTCCAATCCCTCCCAGCATCAGGGTCTTTTCCAGTGAGTCAACTCTTCATATGAGGTGGCCAAAGTATTGGAGTTGCAGCTTTAGCATCAGTCCTTAGAATGAACACCCAGGACTGATCTCCTTCAGAATGGACTGGTTGGACCTCCTTGCAGTCCAAGGGACTCTCAAGAGTCTTCTCCAACACCACAGTTCAAAAGCATCAATTCTTTGGTGTTGGTACATTTGTGTAAATGCAGGTTGAGGCGTGAGTGGAGGGCAAGTGCAGACAACAGAGAAGCTCTTTAAGAACTTTGGTTATTTATGGGAGCAGAGAGAGAAGGCAAGAATAGGAAGAGGAGATGGACTAAAAAGATGCCTTTTCAGCCTGAGAGGAGCTTGACCATGATGATGAGATAGGACCCAGGGAGAGAAACGTTGGTGATCTAGAAAGACAGCTGAAAAAGACTGGGGGGAATTGCAGAAATGTAGGCTGCTGCTGCCCCTGGAGAGGTCTGCACACAACTCTTTACAAAGAAGTAAGAGCTTGAGCTGGAAACTGCAGGCAGTGCACTGGGATGGAAAATGTGGGAGGGTGGGAAATCTGCAGCCCTGTCCTCAAAGAAAAGGCCTCGGAAAATGGCCAGATGGAGTAATGTCAGCTAAAATAGAACAGTGTTACATATATCTGCTCAGTGCTCAGTCGCTCAGTCATGTCCAACTCTTTGAGACCTCATGGACTGTGGCCAGCCAGGCTCCTCTGTCCATGGGATTTTCCAGGTAAGAATCCTGGAGCAGGTTGCCATTTCCTCCTCTAGGGAATCTTCTTGACCCAGGGATCGAACCCAGGTCTCTTGTGTCTAGTGTATTGGCAGGTGGATTCTTTCCCACTGGGCCACCTGGGAAACTTAGGTTACATTTATATCACACACATATACGACTACATCTATGTAAATAAGGATTTAGGTGATAATATATGCTCAGAATCCTGATAATGCTAATTATAATAAACACAAATTCCTCCCTTTGACCGACTCTCTGTTGATTAACCCACTGACATTTGCTCCTGGCATGCCAGCCTGGGGGTGGAGATTGTTCACTGAAACACTATAGGTTTGTACAAGCAGCTGGCGGAGGGTTGGTGAATGCAAGGGCTCTTTTCTCAGAGGGGCCGTGTAGGGGGCACTGACCCAGTCCTCAATGGGAGGGCCCTCAGCACTGTCTGAGGCTGAGTTCAAGAAGAGGTGGTGGTAAGGAGTTGCTGTGGTTGTCTGAGGACTTTGCTGGCTCTGAAGCTGGAAGATCCAGGACTCCTGCAAGACCAGCCTGGTCTGGCCACTGCCTTTTGAGGGGTTCAGTCTCTGAACTTTCGGGGGCCTGACCCCGCCTCCCTAGCCCTGCTTCCTGCCGCCATCACAGCCGAGGCTCAGTGGAGGTCTGGCGACCATGTCTAGGACTGAGGCTCCCAGCAGTCCAGATCTGCACACCTTTGGTCTAGGAGGAGCCAGACCAGACTCTGTGGTCAGAGTTTCCCCAGCAGATGGACGCCTGCAGCCCAGCCTCGGGGGGTCGGCTGGCTGAGGCGAGCCAGGAGGCAGGTGTCATCGCATGGCCTGGGGCTGGCTTCTTCAGCAGGGCTCAGCTGGGATGTGGGTCGCTGCTCCCCGGGGCGTGAGCTGGCCTCACTTCCGCGCGCGTACAGCCAGTCAGTGGGCTGTCTGGGGCTGACCGAGTGAACTGGCCGCCAAGCAAGGGGAGCCCTGGGCCTCTCTCCCTCCTCACGGTTTTTACCTCCTGGCTCCTCACAGGGCAGCAGCATTCCAAAAAGGAGAGCGGAGGCGGCACCGTCTTGGAGGCCGAGGTCAAGGCCAACCCACGCCATTTCTGTGGCTGTCTGTTGGTCCAAACGCGTTACCCACAGGTCCCAGATTTGGGAGAAGTGGGGAGACACTCTGTGGTCATATTTAATCTATCAGGCAAGGCCACCATCTCGAGACCCAAGGGACTAGGGAGGAACCAAGTCACAGGGGCTCCTCACACCTGACAGAGAAGCTTTGCAGGTGGGAGGGGCAAAGGCCGGCCTTGATGGAGGCTCTGAGAGGTTGCCATGGCAATGCCGTGACCTTTACCCAGAGGTGCGATTTCCTCATCTCCACTGTGTCTCCTCCAGCTCTGAGGACTAAAGCTGGGCTTCCGGTGCCCTAGGAGAATAATATACTTGAATAAACTACACCAAACCCTGGTATTCATTTTCCCTCTTCTTCTTCTGAAAACTCTCCATTTACAAACTGTAAAACTCTTTTTAAGAAAAATACTTTATGAAGAAAAAACAGGTAAATGCCTTTTAGGAATGTGTACTTAGATGGAATCCATTTTTACTGCCTCGGATCCAGCCTTCTAAAGAGACTGCTATTTTTTCATTCATAAATATTTAATTACTATGTAGACTTCCTATCCATCCTAGGCTGTGTGTTCTTGGGCCCTTTTAAATTTTATTTCTTTGTTAAATTGGTGGAGGAAACTAACCATCTGTGGATGTCTTTCTTCATGTTTGGAATACAGGAAAGGTTTGACCTTAGAGCAGCTATAGGTAGAAATACCAATTAAAAAAAAAAACAAAACCAAAACCCTACAGTAGATTAAGAAACTTTTAACTGCTATTTGGAAAATATCCTAGAAAATCCACACTAGGAACTGGTAAAACTATTTATCCTAAGTGTCATTAAATTGAATATCATTGAGTGATGGATGTGTGAGATTTGTAGGTTGTCAGTTTGGCACTAAATATCAAAGCTACATTTTCCCATTGTTTTCTTTTGCTTTCCATCACTTTTGTAGAGGAAGGCACGAAGGTAATGTCTCATTTTATTCTTTTGTAAAATGTCATTAATAACTACTCATGAGGTGAATGCCAAGTACAGCAAAGATGGTCACACTGAATATTCCTGCTGTTTCTGTCTACTGCATAAATGTGTGGAGGGCGACTCAGGGGTATCCCATTTGGAAACGGCTTGGACCCTCCCTACTGGGGTCTCTGGTAATTTAGGGTTGTGGCTTTAAAGGAACAACTGCAGCTGGGATCATGTTCTCAGATGGCCATGCTCGGCTAAGTGGAGACATCAACCACTTGATTGATGGGAACTTAAGAATAAAGGGAAGCCCAGGGAGATGTCTGGAAAGGGATGTGTGAGTTTCAGCCAGATCATCACTGTGTCTGGGTCCAGATGGGGCTTCATTTCTAGGTACAGTGAGTCTTTATTCCTCAAGACATTGACCTCGGTCACCTGGAAGAGAAGTTTTCTGTGGCCTGTGCTGTGATTCTACGTGGAGGCTACTCACCAATGACCAAACTCTATTTCTCCTTCTTCTTGGGCACAGATGTAATTCACCTTCCTCTCCTGCAATGAGAGAAGCTTCAGTCCTACCTGTGGAGGAGGAAATGGCAACCCATTTCAGTATTCTTTCCTGGGGACTCCCAAGAACAGAGGGGTCTGGTGGGCTATAGTCCCTGGGGTCACAGAGTCAGACACGACTTACCTGGCAGAGTTCAAGAGGAAGGGTGAGTGCTATTTCCAAGCCAAAGCTAACCTTCTTTCTAGTCTCATAAAGTCCTTATTCTTTCTTCATAGTTGAGAGTTAGTTTGACTGGGTATAGAATTGAACGTGGAAAATAGAACTTTAGAACTTTGAAGGTATTGTTCAACCAACTTTCAGCAAGCAACGTTACTCTTGAGATGTTTGCTGTCGGTCTGGTATCCTTTTTCTCTGTAGGTATTAGTCCTCTGATAGCATGGTGATGGTTTTCATATCTTATGAAAATGGCCGTCTTCAAACTTAAGACATGTTTTCTTCCATTTTTGTTCCCTGTTTTATTAATTTCCTCTATTTTCTATGTTCTTTCATTCCACAACTATTATTTTTGAAAGTTAGGCTAGTTTTATACCATTCCTGTTTCTTGCTTTATTTTTAGTCTATCAAATATTTTTCTTAGAAAAAAATTTTAAATTTATATTCCAGTCTATTGCTTTCAAATCAGTTCAGGAAATACATTTTTTTTTAACTTTATAAGAAATCCGTCTTGTTCTTTGCTCTTTCTTCATCTTACCCTGTCCTTGTTTTGTGGATTCAAGATCTCTATCACTCTGGAATATTGATTAATATCTGTACAATAATTTGTCTTATTTAATTTGGAATATCTATACTTTTTCTAGAATCATGGCCTCTGTTTATCTGGCTTATATTCTCTGTATTGTAGGATTTCGTTTGATGATTGTGTCTGTTCTATTGAATTGCAGAGCATCTGTCTGGCAGACTTATCTGGATTGTCCCATTTTATGTTAGAGCAGGATGTAACAAATGACCAAGAGGTCACTGTTGGGTGTCTGACAACTTCACTTTATGTTCACTGGGAGAGAGGTCAGCTATTAACTGGAAGAACTCTTGACAAAACTTGAAGGGCTTACTTGTGGTCACTAGTGTCTGTACAGTTGCTTGGTTTCCCCAAAACAATTCATTTACACTCTTTAGAGGAACATCTTCAGGTCTTGTAGATAAATGTCTTGCGGTTAGGTGTTCTGCTCCTAGAAGTGGACATTTGAAAATGAATCCCCTTTTCTTTTTCAGCCTTTGCCATCCTGATGTGTTTAAGTCTGTAGGAGCTCCACTGGTACATTGGTTCCTTTGCAGCCAATTCAGGTATTTTATAAGCTTTGCTTTTCCCTGTGTTTATAGCTGCTATTTCTTGATCTTTTTTTTTTTTTTTGGTCTGCCAGTACTCTGTTGAAATCTCTTATTTGCTGATAATCTTCCTGTGTGTCTTTTAACTGTTGGATTTTAATACAAATTTCAATTTCCTCTCAGGAAGGAGAAAAGATGCACATGCACCATTTTGAACTGGAAGCACCCACTATTTATTATTATTATTATGTAATACTTTCAGTGTTGTTGGTTTGTAATTATGAGTGAAAGCAAATTCAAGCTAGACCCTCATGAAACCACATGTGTTTATTTTGAAGAATCTACCTGACAAACTACATTGGAGTCCTAATTGTATCCAAAAATGTGAAATGCGAATGTCAGTCTTGAACAAGAGCTGAGCTTGGGAGACCTGAGCTGGGTGCTCGCGTGGGGAGCCCTCGTAAGAGGGCAGAGGGTGAATTTTGTCTTTCTGTGCCTCACAGGCATCTTAAGCTGAGAACTAGGGTCCTTCTGGGAGACGGTTGGACTCAGGAGGTAGCATTAGCTCTCAATGCACATTGTGATGAGAAACACAGCTCCTGCTGGATTTGCGTCCAAGGTTCCCGGCCCCAACTGATTTCCTGTCTGACGCTTATTGCGTGGGGTGTGGGGAAAGAGGGGTCCTGACCCTTGTCTATGGGATTTTAGGTTAGCTAGGTGACAAGCCTCACTCGTTTCTCCTGCCTCCTGGGACTGCTGTCCCTGACTGAGGCTCCTGCTCTTTCCCTGTCTCTCAGCCGTTCGTGCTCCTGGGCCCTTCTGCCTGCTGTCTGCCATCTTGGGCAAAGCCGGTCCGAGAACTGCCCAGTGAACAGCCCAGACAGAAGAGTAGACAACCGTTCCCCTCCTACAAATGTCCAGGTTCTCACTTAAGATTGGCAGCTTCTGTTTTCTCCCTGCTCCTTCTGCGGTATTTTAAACCATTGGCATCCACTGCTTTCCAGGACACAAGGCAAGGTCATGAGGCACAACACAGAGGTGGACAGTGGACTCCCACCAAAGGAGGCTGAAGGGCACGCTGCGTGTATCTGGGAGCCATCGTGGGCAGGCATCCCTGGCTCTAAGGAATACATGCCAGGCCCAGCAGAGGAGAGCTTGGGCCCCTGTGTGGTGGATTTAGCTGATGGCTACACTGTATAGATGGGGCAGCTAACAGAGGTTTATCCTGGCAAGAGTAATTCAACAGGGAAGATACATGTTGGCCATTAAATGAAGGTCTGTTCATGTCACCAGATGACAGGCTTACCTCCAGACTGTGTTTCAAAGACCTCCACGTCTGAGTGTAATTTTAACATGGCACTCCAGGCCCTTGTGTTTAAAGGTTCTTTTTCCCCACGTGGACTTTGGGCCAAGCAGTGCTCGTTTGTTAGCAAAGACTCCATTCTTTCTTCTGCAAGGAAATTTCCCCTAAAAGCAGAGACAGGCACTTCTCTCCTGAGGGTCCCATGGGCAGGAGTGTTTTCACTTTTGTGGGGTCATCTTTTCCTTCACTGGGGCCGCTCCTAGCTGATTTGCTCTGGGCTGGCATCTTGATGTATCCTCTAAGGGACACCTAGACGTGATGCCCCTGGAGTTAGTGCCAAGGTAACAGAACAAGGAAGGACTGGGACTTTTTGGTCCTTGACTGGAGGGCAGCATTCAAGCCCAGACCCTTGGCTGAGACTCCAAAGGGGTCTCAGCCTTTCAACCCAAGTCCCTCAGGCTGGAAGCCCAGCCCCATGAGGTCTGCAGAAACTTCTGTGATCTGCAATGAGGTGACAGTCTGTAGCTGCCTGCCTATCACATTAGCTCAAACTTCCACCTCCTATCTTTCCATGGACTTTATTTCACATTATGTGAAGTTCATGCTCAAGAAAGGAGACAGTGAAGCAGGTGGGCTGACCCCCACCCACGCTGGACACGCTCTCGCGCAACAAGGCAGGTGTGGATGTGGGCCAGGCCCCTCCCCTCCACATCGCGATCTGTAGACCTGTGTTCTCACTCTATGGTCTGTACCTTTGGGTACCTTTTGCCCATTTTGTTGGTCACCTCTGAGCCACTCACAGCTCCACATACTTGACTTAGTGGATATGGTGTATTACAAAGATGAAATTAATGTCATATTTACCAAAACTGAGACTCTTAGAAAGTCCATTTGTCTGTCATCTGATCTGATTTCAACTTATTTCTACATATCTTCATTTCCATGTATTTGACTACATTTTTTTCGAAGTTATTAGGTGCTTATGAACTCATTCTATGATGTTTTGAGAGATGCTCGTGTTTTTGGTGCCGCAAAGAGTGAGAATCTGTCCTTGTGACTCTGGATTTATTCATTCCTCATGGCTACTGCTGACTGTCTTCGGCATAATTAATTCTGATAACATGAAGTTTTTATATTTTTCTTCCTGAAACAGCAACTTCGCAGTTAACAAATAATCTAAGACACAAAGTTCTGCATGTATTTGTCTTCATTATATAATTAAAAGGTGACAAAGACGTGCCGCTTTCAAAAAAATTCTAGCTAGTTACTGAATTTTTATCCACTGAGTGGGTGTCCTAGATCCTCCCATCAAACCCTCACCATTTAGAACTTCCCACCTCTCTGAGATTTTTATGATTTTACAAATATAATTATTATTCTGGTAAGATTCCAGAAAATCAAAGCCATGTCCCCCCAGTGGCACGAGACTCTGGCCCAAGTACGGTCCGTGTGACGGGGAGCAGATCAAGCCAGGCGCCTGGAGACGGTGCGCGGTTATCAGTCACCTTGAGTTGCAGACCCGACAGCGTGCCGGGGGAGGCACCTGGAGCCACTCATTGACTCCCAATGACAAAGCCGTTCTGCATATTGCATTTCTGCTAATCAACTGAGCCTCCGTGGCGGCTCACACGTCAAGGCTGGCTCTCAGAGGAGGCGCGGGGAGGGAGGTGTGAAGGAGACAGCCGAGGGGCCGGCGTGACCCAACATGCCGTGGAGCGAGTTGGGCCCCCTGACGCATCCAGCTCCGCCAGCAGCAGGGGCCCTCCCCGCCTTCCCCCTCCCTGGTCAGGGGTAGAGACCTCCCTGTTCACCACCCAGGCCTGGTACCTACTATTTAGAGTACCTGGACCCCTGCCTTTTTGGCTCTGAGATATGTGTATTTGGCTCTTCAACCTCTTTTGGTGTTTTCCTTAAAGCTTTTTACTGAAGTGTTGCTGTTTGACGATGTTATGTTGTTCCCTTCTGTGTATAGCAAACCGCTATCCATGTATGTATAAAGTGAAAAGTGAAGTCGCTCAGTCATGTCCGACTCTTTGTGACTCCATGGACTGTAGCCCACCAGGCTTCTCCATTCATGGGGTTTTCCAGGCAAGAATACTGGAGTGGTTTGCCATTTCCTTCTCCAGGGGATCTTCCCCACCCAGGGATCGAACCCAGGTCTCCCGCATTGCAGGCAGATGATTTTCCATCTGAGCCACCATGTGTATCCCCTCTTTATTAGATTTGCTTCCCATTTAGGTCATCATAGAGCACTGAGTAGGTACAACCCCTGTGCTATAAAATAGGTTCTCTTTAGTCATTTGTTTTATACTTACTGGTGTATATATGTCGATCCCAATCTCCCAATTCATCCCACCCTCTCTTTATCCCCTTGGTGTCCATGGGTTTGTTCTCTCTGTCTGTGTCGCTATTCTTGCTTTGCAGATAGGACCATCTGTAGCATTTTCCTAGATTCAAAATACATGTGTTAATATACAATATTTGTGGGGGTTTTTTTCTGTTTCTAACTTACTTCATTTGTATGGCAGTCTCCAGGTCCATCCATGTCTCTGCAAATGCCATAATTTTGTTCCTTTTTATGGCTGAGTCATAGTCCATTGGGTATATGTGCCACATCTTTATCCATTCATCTGTTGATGGGAATTTAGGTTGTTCCCATGTCCTGGCTATTGTCAACAGGGCTGCAATTCATGGAAGTATGGTTTTCTCCAGGTAAATGGCCAGGAGTGGGATTACTGGGTCATATTATAGCTCTATTCTTTGTTTTTTAAGGGATCTCCATATGTCTCCATAGTGGCTCTATCAGTTACATTCCCACAACAGTACAGGAGGGTTCCCCTTTCTCCACACCCTCTCCGGCATTTATTGTTGTAGGGTTTTTGATGATGGCCATTCTGACCAATGTGGGGACCTCATTGTAGTTCTGATATGCATTTCTCTAGTAATTAGCGATGCTGAACATCTTTTTGCGTGCCTCTTGGTCATCTGTATGTCTTCTTTGGAGATGTGTCTGTCTGTGCCATCCTCCTTTGCCCACGGTGCATCGTCTCCATCCGCCTTTGTGCCTCAAAACCTATCTGTGTGCCCCAGGATGCATGGACTTCAGTGCTCTGCCCGAACATTGGCTGGTATCTGAGATTGTAAAACATGACAGAAGGAGAGGAACTCTTCCGTACAAACACGCTAGACAACATATGAGGCTTGAAAGAGTGGGTTGGAGACATCTCAGTGGTGATGACCTACATTGCTCGTCTAAGTGCAGCTCCCCATGCCCCAGACCTCCGGCAGCTGACAGTCAGCTGGGTCACCGCTCCCATTACTTCTGAGCTCTCGAGGCTAATTCTGGTTGAGCTGCTGCTCCACGGTGGGGTCCGGATTTGACCACAGAAGGTTCATGAATACAATAGAGGGTCAAGATGAGGAATGTCAGTGGCAGGCTAGGTTGACCTGCAGTGAGCGTGCTTGGCAATCTGTCAGGGGATGTGTGGGGAGAGGCATAGGCTGGAGGCTCAGAGTTCGTGCTGTCCTTTCAACAGAGGCCTTTCCAGTTTTCTGCGCTGTACGCCTTTCTGATGGCCCTCAAAACACATTGTCTCTGCCTTAAAATTGGAGTCTTGTTAAATTATGCTAGAAAGAAAGATCATTAGATGAATAGAGGCTCACAAACAAGTCTCAAGATGTCTTCACATAGGATTTTGTCATGAGGGTTGAATGTAGCTGACTATAGTAAACTATAATGAATTAAAGTAAACATTGACTAAATGAATGAGGGCATTCTATGTGCCCAGTGCTGTACCAGACACGTGGGTCATGAAGGTAAATGAAAGAGTGTCTGTAAGCCTCTCGAGGCGAGACCTCTGGGGAGCTCCCTGGATGCGTAGCTCCGAGAGGCAGAGGTGGAGTCGGGGCTGCAGACCAGGCTGTCCTTAGAAGGCCATTTTCAGACCTTTGTAAGCATCTTTGGTATGGAAGAAGGATGATTGGAATTCTCAGCATCTGGAAGAACAAAAGCCTTCCCAGTGGCTCATCCCTTAGGTACTCACACTTTCATAATAAAAAATTATTACATAAGCAGATTATATAATTCCACATTGTTGTGTGCCCAGCAGCCCTTCTTCCTTTTAGTTAGGATATCACATCCTGCTGCTTATGGGAAATGCTCCCCAGATGTCTTCTCACATCCCCAACCTGCCACAGATGTTCTAGTCTGTTGCTCAGAAATGGGAACAGCCACCTCCTCCCAGGCTACTGGACTGTGTCTAATTGTATCAGAGACATGGGTGCCCACATTTGGGTTTTCTTGCTGCTGCTGTTTTTGTCCATTCTGAACTGCTGATCTCCCCCCATTAGTCTGGAAGCTGCTTCAGAGCAGAGACCTTCTCTGTCTGGTTCGATCCCCTGTGCCCCCACCAGGCATGTGTCTGGCATACTGGGTATACTCAGTTAGTGTTTGAGTGAAAGAATGGCTGAACTCACTTCCTGTCTGAAGGAATGAATGGACGCTCCGTCCAAACTGAGAACTTCCCTAGGACTTTTCTGATAGCCTTATGTGAGAGGGTTTTCTTTCCATTTGTCATAAAACTGCAAGGAGAATTGCAACAGCGCATCCTGTGGCCACAGTGCCCTCCTGGGCCAGTTGGAGAGAGAAGACTGGCGTGGTATGAGGCAAGCTGAACTGGGAGATGGTAGAGGGTCTTGGCTCCAGCTGCCCCCAAGTTCATCAACACTCCTTCTCTTTCCAGTAACAAGATCCAGAAAGCCCCCTTTTAGATGAAAGGGTTTTTGTCACAGGCAACCAAGGAAACCTGATAATTCAAGTCAGGAGCAAAAAGATTTGCTTTTGGTGCCATGAACTCAGAATTTTCTTTTCTTGCTAAAGGTAGTATCTACCTTCTTTAAAAGTGTTGTGTGTTAGTCACGCAGTTGTGTCCGACTCTTTGTGACCCCATGGACTGCAGCCCATCAGGCTCCTCTGTCCATGGAATCTCCATGCAAGAATACTGGAGTGGGTTGCCATTTCCTTCTCCTTCTTTAAAGATGTTTATAAAAGGCCACGTTGGATCTGAGGGTGAAAACGCTCCGCAAACTTTAATCTGAGGTGAGTGTAGGCTACTGTATTTTGCTCCGAGACCTTAGAAAGGTCGCTTAGTTGGACCTGCATGTAAGGTCTAATCTGCGGAGCAGGCACACTTTGTTGAGGCTTTGTCCCTCCAGCTCCTCCCCGCCCCACCCCTGTTTTCCCTGACTTTCCCGTCTTCTTAGGTCAACACCGCCCCTCAGTCACTGGACCAGAGGGAGGCCAAGCCCTCCTCCTCCCTGCCCACCTGTGCCAGGGGGTCCACTTCTCCCGAGTCCTGCCCCCCTGCCCACCTTCCTCGGATGCTCTTGTGGCCCCATCTGTTCCTGCCTGCTGCTCCAGGGCCTAGGGTCAGAGACACCTGTGGTGCAGGGACCTGACCGGGCCTCCGTCCAGCCCCCAGTCAGCACTGTGCTTTGTTTCTCTCTTTCCTGGCCAACGTCGACGCTTCCTGACTCGCCTTCTGCTCCTTCCCGGCCCCATTGCAATGGGGTTTCCACTCCTGCTTCGCTCTGAGCCATGAATGAATGGGATGAACCATTCCCATTCATGAATGAATGAATGAGCCACAGGACTGCCAGTGGTCTGCTGATTGGTAGTGTGTGTGTGTGTGTATCTGTGTACAACCATGGATTTGTGTGACAGTGGGGATGTGCCTGCGGGTGGTGCCCCTCGAGTTCTCTGTTGCACCCATGCTCTCAGGCCAAGCTGGATTCGTCCACCTGTGTGCAGCCCCCCAGCACCCTGCCGGGCCAGGGGCCTCCCCTCCCCCAGCCCACGCTGGTCCCTGCCCCTGACTCAGACCCACCCATCACCAGTCTTCACTCAGCCCTCGCCCACCTGACTCACCACGTGCCGAGTTCAAGGCCTGGGACCAGGCTGCTGAGACACAGGTAAAAAAACAAATGCTCGTTCTGCATTTATCCTGTCCTGGGGTCTGTTCAGTGTCTGGTTTTCAAAAATCTTCAACGCTTGCGGATGAGGCCCCCAGCAAAACCTCGCTTCTTGCCATTAAAATGTGCGGAAAAAACCAGCCAGGCTGGTCCCCTTCCCACGAAGCCCAGACGAGGGCCTCCCTGTTAATCGCATGTAGCCTACTGCAGCCTCGCCGTCTTTCTTTATACAATAACTGACATGTAAACTGTGACTGCGCGTGGAAATCGCTTCCACTTAAATTCTAGTTTTGAGACCCAGCACGTGAGAGAGCCACGGCCCACTTCCTTAACAGGCCTGCGTGCCGGGTGTTGGCCTGGTTCTTTTTGGAGTGAGTCACGCCGGCAAGGTGACACAGGACTTGGCTGGTGGTGGGGCCTGTGAAAGCAGCCATGGTGAGCAGGTAATGAGACGGAAACTTCAGTTTTGGTGCCACAGGGAAAAGTCGAACTTCTGGGCGGTAATAATAACAATTTTCATCCTGATAAAATTTGCCATGAGCATTTCATGAGAAACACTGGGCTGGATGAAGCACAAGCTGGAATCAAGATTGCCGGGAGAAATATCAATAACCTCAGATATGCAGATGACACCACCCTTAAGGCAGAAAGCAAAGAACTAAAGAGCCTCTGGATGAAAGTGAAAGAGGAGACTGAAAAAGTTGGCTTAAAGCTCAACATTCAGAAAACTAAGATCATGGCATCCGGTCCCATCATCTCATGGCAAATAGATGTGGAAACAGTGGAAACGGTGGCAGACTTAATTTTTTTGGTCTCCAAAATCACTGCAGATGGTGACTGCAGCAATGAAATGAAAAGATGCTTACTCCTTGGAAGGAAAGTTATGACCAACCTAGACAGCATATTGAAAAGCAGAGACATTACTTTGCCAACAAAGGTCCATCTAGTCAAGGCTATGGTTTTTCCTGTGGTCATGTATGGATGTGAGAGTTGGACTGTAAAGAAAGCTGAGTGCCGAAGAATTGATGCTTTTGAACTGTGGTGTTGGAGAAGGCTCTTGAGAGTCCCTTGGACTGCAAGGAGATCCAGCCAGTCTATCCTAAAGGAGATCAGTCCTGAATATTCATTAGAAGGACTGATGCTGAAGCTGAAACTCCAATTCTTTGGCCACCTGAAGGGAAGAACTGCCTCATTGAAAAAGACCCTGATGATGGGAAAGATTGAAGGCAGGAACAGAAGGGGACGACAGAGGATGAGATGGTTGGATGGCATCACCAACTCAACGGACATGAGTTTGAGTAAACTCTGGGAGTTGGTGATGGACAGGGAGGCCTGGTGTGTTGCAGTCCATGGGGTCGCAAAGAGTCAGACACGACTGAACTGAAGTGAAAATGTGCCCCTGTTGGGTCTCCTGTATAACAGTGCCCGGGTGAATGCCAGCACCCACGGCTGTGATGTCATGACTGCCTTCTCTGCATTCAGACACAAGTCTCCTCAAGTTCATCAAAGCTGTCATCTCGACGGACTCATGTGACAACACGACAAGGTCAAAGGTCAGTGCCAGGTGTGACTTGTGTGGCTCAGCCCTGCTCAGAGCTGGACTTGAGCACCAGCAAGCATGGAGAAGGAGCTGGCTTCTCTTCTTCCTTGATTACAGGTTCCCTAGTGAAGTCCGTGGGCCCCTATTTGGCAGCACTGAAACACCGCAGACAGGAAGTGGACTTGGATAGGCTGGTGTGCCTGGTGCTAGGAGACTAGGAGCCCAGAGGAGAAGCACCACATGCTGGGCCCACCTATGGATACGAGGAGGCCACCTTCACACCCAGAGCTGCTCAGACAACGTGGCCTGTGTGAAGACAGGGGTGGGGCCCAGTCTCTGCAGAGGGTCTCCAGCCAGCTCCTGTGCCTGCACTGAGAAGCCTTCAGTGGGGAGGGGCCGTGCCTGGTGGAGGAATCCTCCCCTTCCTCCTTGACTCTCAGTTCCCTCCCCCCAGCCCACCACCCACCCGTGACCCCCACTCATGTTTTGAGCATCACCCGCCCTGCTCCTAGGCTTCAGGCAGCCGGGAATACTCCTTCATGCGCACCTGCTCTATAGATGTTTTATTCACTGGGAGGGCTCCTGGAGAAAACAGCGAGCTGCTTGGAAAGTACGGAGCTCACAGCCCCAGGTCGGGCCCACCCGGCTCCCCAGGGCGAGGGTCCCCTTCAGCCTCCCTGGCTTTGGCTCCTGTAGCGCGAGCTCTGACTTCCAGGCAGCTGCGGTGAGGCCACCTCCCACCTGGCTGTTGGTGACCCCATGGGAGGCCCCGAGCTGCTGTCCGATTCCAGCGTGGAACCTGAGACAAGGGCCCGCCACCATCTGCACAGGCTCACCCCTGTGGGCGGGTCTCCATCTCCGCCCCTCAGTCCCTCACCCCTGAGGCCGTGGACAGAATATGTCTGTCTCACCCGGATCCATCCAGCCTAGCAGGGTGTGGGGTGGAGATTCAAGCCAGATGTCCAGTCCCCACCCAGGCGCAGTCGTGGTGGCTGAGTTGGAGGGAAGAGACCCACTTCTTCTGCTTGTGCCTGAAGTCCCGGTAGTGGGGAGTGTGAGGGCCCCAGGCAGCACCTCCATCAGGAAGCCCCTGAGGACTGCTGCCTCCTGGACTGTCAGTCCTGCTGCTCCAATGCAGACCCAGGCCCCTTGCCCACAGCGTCACCTGCCACCCTCTCCTGTACCTCCTTCCCAGGGGAGCCGGCACACCTGCTCCCGGGCGTGCCCTTTCTCACCTGGCCAGGTGTCGCCTCTCTCAGCAGCGTTTCTAGCCTTTCTGCTCCACGGTGTGGAGGACAGAGCTCAATGGCCCCAAACACCCTGAGGATATATTTGCGACCCTTGATCTTGACCCTGAGGTCTTTGAGCAGAGACTATGCTGTGTTTATCCTTGAATCCCCAAGTCTGGAGCTGGGCCGGGAATGAGGTTAATTCCCTGCTCAGCGGTGGGTGCTCAGACTGCTTTGTGGGCACCCCTTTTCTTCAGTGGGGCTTCCATGTCCCTGGTCCTTCTCCTGGGTCTGATGCCCAGGGGATGCAGGCTCCTGATGCTTCTGCAGCCAAGGGTATGCTGGCTGGACAGTGCTTCCTGAAAACTGCCCAAGTGGGGTGGCCTCTCAGGCCAGGCTTGCCAAGGTCTGGAGCCCACTGGTGGGAATTGCGGCTCTCTGGCCAGTAACATGGGGTGGGACTGTCCCCATTGGGCTTCTCAGGAGGGGTGGATTTGTGCCCTGTGGTTTAGGGGACAGAGCTCAGTGGCCCCAAACACCCTTGGGATATATTTCCTACTGTTGACCTTGATCATGAGCTCTTTGGACAAGGACTATACTGTGTTTATCTTTGAATTCCTCAAGCCTGGACGTGCATTCTCAAACAACTAATGGTTACTGTGGCCAGGATTTCCATGCAGAGAAACAAAATACAATTTTTTTTCTTTGAAAAAGTGGATGGGAGCTAGTTTTCCTGATATTGTTTATTTCCCTTGGTCAAACCATGCAAAACCCCCCTAAACTCACAATAGAGCAACTTCCATTTCAGATCAGTTTCTCCTCCTCTAACATGGTCTATTTATTTTTATTGGTTTGTTTCTCATTAAATCCTTCAATTACTCTGCAGTGTAAAATGGTGAAATTATTGGCATGTGCCACCTTCATCATGTATCTGAGTTTGCTTATTACACTTGCAGAAAATGCCTGAACGGTATTTGGTTCTGTTGTGGATTGAGACAGAGTTAATAAATATTATTTGGTGTTTTTTTTTTCCCTGAGAAGCACTGCTTTTCTTGATTGTTTTTTACAGTTGGATTGGGAATATTGATTTATTCACCGCTGTTACAATAATTGTATACAAGGAACGAAAAATGCGGAGGTAACATTTCATCAGCTCCAGCAGATTAATTAGTTGTAGTAGATTAGGTACAGTGTTGCAGGGGAGATTTGCATTTAGAGGAAGAAAAAGTTTCTTCTTCTTCTGTTTTTGATCTTAAAAAGGCCAAGAGAATTTAATAGAGATGTTTTACCTGAAGCTGCTTCACTCATTAGTCAGTCAGTATTTCTGATGAGTCTAAAGGAACACAGTAAATAGGATCTCTGCCTCCTAAAAGAAGATGCTTGATGAATTATTGTGGGGAAAGGCCATGCAAAACCGAGAGAGTTTCTTACAGAGGAAATTTTAAAAATTAGGAGAGTTTGAATACATCAATGCCCCAACAAAAGTTCCTTCCACGGATTTTCATGAGGGTTTCGGTATTCAAGAAACAAAAAGATTCCTTTGTATTTTTGTAACCAAACCCCATGCATCATAGTAGTTTTATTTGCACTTATTCTACCAAAATGCAAAGCAGCCTGAAGATGCGAAGATTCTGTTTCCTTCGCAGTTTCTCAGGTGGGAAAACCTTCAAGTATCCTGCAAGCAAACACCTTAGATTTCCCTGGGTAAAACTGAGAGATGCACAGTGAAGTCTCGGCACATCTCCCGTTCCTGATCTGGGCTGATCCAACGGAACAAGACGGTGTTTCCAGGATTGGACCGGAGGCATTAAAGAGACTCCACAGCTCCATTCTCTCGCATCTCTGAACAGGAGGCTCTGTTCCTCCTCCGATGGACTCCCAAGGGCTGAACCTCCTGCATCACTGTTGCTAAGGGCTTGGGTCATGGCAGGAAGGGTTTCTAACCTAAGATACAGGGGAAAAGTGCAGCAGAGCTGGGGGAGGAGAGTTAAAGGAGTGGAAAAGGGGGGCAGGAAGCAAAGGAAGAGGAGACAGACCCAGACTGTGTGCGGGCAGAGAGGGGAGGACATAGGTCTCCTGTGCAGGTGCCAGGTTCAGAGTGAGGCATCAACGAGACAGCCCTGGGTGCCCACGCTGCAGACTGTGGTGCTGACTGGAGAGGAGGGCTGCACCGCCTGCCTGTGCTGGGCCATGTGGGAATTACCTGGATCCCAGTATCTCCATTTTCCAGGGACAATGCGTCCATCACTATTTGTACAGGCCCACCTGGGAATTCAAGCAGGGTTGGGGAGCACGGATGGGTTTGAGACTACAGAGGAGGCACATACCTGACTGCCGTGGTTACTTTAGGCTGGCTTCCTGGACGTGGGATCCCCCAAGGTTAAAGCACACCTTCGTGTCTCATGCCCTAGACTTCAGCTGGTTTCTTCTGTCTGCTCTGATGTCGTTCTCTGGTTTCTCTTTTTACGTAACCACTTGCTGAGCATGTTGCAAGAATACTTTTTTTTTTTTAAGTTTTCAGATATCTAAAGCACATTCCCCATTTATTTCTTCTTGTGATTCAGAAATACAAGATAAGAACATTAGGTTACAATTCTGCCATAAAATAGAATTAAAACAAAGTAGCAAACATGGGTTCTAACATATATCAGGATAGCCATATGCACTCTTATCAGCTTAAAAATGTCCTTAGGGTTATCAGTCAAGCAAGTGTAAGATATAATAGCTATTATCTGCTCTTCAAAACACCAAATCTGCCATCACTGCTCTGAACTAAATAAGATTTAGTCCAGAATATGGAAGGTTATGGTTAGTAGGTATTTTCCAAAGCTGAATCACTAAGAACTTAAAAACAAAACTTGGAGTTGGAGTGGTCTTGGGATGCTGAAAAGTTCTGTCTTTGGTTGGACACTGGTGGTGTGACCCCAAGAGTCAAATTCCATATGCCCCCCACCCAAGGCCACTGGATGCCTTCATGTTGAAGCTGCTGCTGACGGTCACAGAGAACCCATGGCCTCCCACTCAGCTCCCCAGGAATGGTCTCCGCTGTGATGAAGCTCAGTTGGGATGAGACGTGGGCGTCCCAGCATACTTTTTCTGTTGTTAGAACAGGGACACATGGCCATCTGAAGTTTCCTTTGAAAGGACAAAACCAAGATCCTTTAATATGGATGCTGCCTGTGAAGTGGCCTTTACTCTGAACCTGTCCTTCTGAAGCCCAATTCTGAACCGTGCAACTTCCCTCCAATTTTTACCTAAAAAAAATGTCAAGGTAGCAGACAACTTTAAAGAAGAGAGCAAAGAGCTTTGTCCACCCTTCGCCTGGGGCCACATCTTAGTGAGTGTGCACACGTGCGCCTTCTGAATCCCCCCAAATACTGGAGCACACATCTCCTAAGAGCAAGGGCACAAACAGAATGCTGTATATTGCTGGGGACGTAAGAGGTCAAATACGTCGGCTTTAGTCAGGTTTCCCCAGTTGTTTTAACTGTTGCTGTTGTTCAGTTGTTCAGTCATGTCTGACGCTTTGAGACCCCATGGACTGCGGCATGCCAGGCTTTCCTGTCCTTCACTATCTCCCACAGTTTGCTCAAACTCATATCCGTTGAATTGGTGATGCCATCCAGCCAACTTGTCCTCTGTCACCTCCTTCTCCTCCTGCCCTCAATCTTTCCCAGTATCAGGGTCTTTTCCAGTGAGTCAGTTCTTTGCATCAGGTGGCCAAAAGATTGGAGCTTCAGCTTCAGTAACAGTCCTTCCAATGAATATTCGAGGTTGATTTCCTTTAGGAGTGATTGGTTTGATCTCCTTGCTGTCCAACAGACTCTCAAGAGTCTTCTACAGCACCAAAGTTTGAAAGCATCAATTCTTCAGTGCTCAACCTTCTTTATGGTCCAATGCTCACATCCGTACATGACTATTGGAAAAACCATAGCTTTGACTATATGGACCTTTGTCAGCAAAGTCATGTCTCTGCTTTAAAATATACTATCTGGGTTTGTCATAGCTTTTCTTCCAAGGAGCAAGCCTCTTTTAATTTCATGGCTGCAGTCACTGCCTGCAGTGATTTTAGAGCCCCAAGAAAATAAATATTATTAAATTGTTTTAATAATATGAAATAATCCCCACCTCAGACCTAATGGAGAATAACTTAGTACATTTGGTGGTTATTCATTTTTATAACTTTAAAGGAAATAAACATTTTATTAATTTAATGATGAACCATAGCTCTTTAGTGCATAGTAGGCATTTCCAGTTTGGTGATGAGTTGATGCTTGGATGAGAAAAGTCCTTCCCTTCCCATTTGAGACTAGTTTGGTGCAGCTTCCTTCGTCAGTGGGTTGAATTTCTTCTGTGAGCTTGTTCAAGGGGTCCCCATGGAGAAGAAGCACTGTTGCTGTGCAGACTTGGAAATTTTTGTCTGCAAACTTGGTACTATGCTCCCCTCTTGGAGAGCTGCATGCTGTCACAGAGAAGAGTGAAGGGGCTGTAAGAAAGGGCCCCCCGCCGCTGTGCAGCTGTCTCCCACTCATTCTGCCGAGGAGCCCCCACTTGGCAGGTCCTCCTGTGCCAGGGGGCCAGTTGCAAGTGAATTAACGCCTATTATTGTTTAGTCGCTCAGTCGTATCTGACTCTTTGTGACCCCATGGACGGTAGCCCGCCAGGCTCCTCTGTCCATAGGATTTCCCAGGCAAGAATACTGGAGCGGGTTGCCATCTCGTTTACCAGGGGATCTTCCTGACCCAGGGGTCGAACCTGCATCTCCTGCATTGGCAGGTGGATTCGTAAAGAGCCACCAAGGAAGCCACCAAGGAAGCCCTGCCAACCTTTGCAATTCCACCGAATTCTCTGAAGGCAGTTTGAGGATGGCCTTGACCTCGTGAGCTGGTCTTCCCCTAAGACGCCTGCACTTCTCTGCACTAAACATCCTGGCTTGGGGCTCCTGACAGTGGACACGGTGGGGCCGCCTGGCTGAAGCCTCTTTCCTGATGCACTCGGTTGCTCAGTTCCCATAAGCAAGTTCTGAACTATCTCGGAGCCTAACATTTTGGGATGTAGAGCTTCCTTCTGGACAATGGCCCGAGGAATGCCCAGACAGCTTTCCAGCCCTTTGGATAAAATGAATAGATGTTGATTAAAGCATTCTTCACTGACATGATGAGTCATTCACATACCCCCTCTTCCTCTCTGCAGAACCCAATAAAATAATTCCAGATCTCTCCGGCGCAGAAGAGAGCACTGCCCTTGTTTAGGACCAGGCCTCTGGAAGGTCCACAGGGAGTCCTCAGGTGAGGCTGGCCTGCAGGCTGCTGGGCGCCCCCGCATCCTGTCCGGCAAAGCGGCCACCCGTTGTCTTCAGTTGGTCATCCCTATCAGGTACCTGCTTGTCTAGCATCTTGACCTAGACCCTGTAGAAGGGCTTATTTCTTGAGTTCCTGGGTGCAGGACTCTGCTGGGGGCTAGAGTGAAGGTTTGAGGACCTACGATGATGTCCTTATTTGTCTGCCTGCTGTCATCCATGGCTTCCCAGCAGGACGCTCAGCTGGGGATCCTCAGTGTCCCCAGGCCAGGCTTCCCTCCTGCCTCCGCCACTTGCCAGCCTTGGCACTTTGACTTTCTTACTAAATGCTCTTCCCAAGATTGTTTTTCTCCTGAGTTAAATAGGAAGAAACCTGTCCTTATAAAACTCCTCTTGGTCTAAATAAGCTCTTGTTTATGAAGCCACTGCTGCTCACATGCAGTTTAGTAAATGTATACTCCCTCCCTGCAGCTCAGATGCTCAGGGCTCAGCGGGTCCCGTGGAAGAAGGCACACTCTTGGTGTCATCTTGGGCTCCACAGCTCTAAGGGGCAGGGTGGCACCACTGGCCAAGGGCTCCAGCCTCACTAGAGAGCCCTTGCTTTGGAGATGGAGATGCCAGCCTGGCTTCCCCTCCCCCTCACAAATTGCCCCAAGCGTGGGTGACTCTGAGAAGCCACTGGGTCACGTGGGCTGAGCATGTCTCCACTTCTTCCCTGTAGAGGGGATGCTTCAGTGTTGGCGTCCTTGGTCTGAGAACCCTTCTCGTCAATGAAGGAGGATAGAGGGAAGCCCCCTGATCGAGAAGAACGAGACCCTCCCCTCCACTTCTCAGCTGGACAGAGGAGAGGAGTATAGCCCAGGGCCGCATGGGGGGTATTCTTGGGGGGCACCTGTGGATGGAGACGCTGAGGGTGACCAGGTGGAACCAGACTGAGTTGGGCAGGATGCCAGGAGAATCTAACCGGGCTGGGTGGTTTTTCAGAGCTTGCTTCCAAGGCCCCCTCCAGAAAGGGATTTCAATTCAAATTTCCTGCCAGGTTCCGAAGCATTGGTTCATTTCCTTCCCTTTCTATTCGGCTCGAAGTTCCGAGTCTTTGCTAGCCTGCATGGCATCTGTGGATACGTTGAAGACTCAGCCTCGTGGAGGCGATCGATAGTCTAATAGGAACTTCACAGCACAGCTCTGATGAAGCAAAACCCATTTCTGTCCGAGCCAGCTGGGGATGGAGGGAGGAAGCCTACGGAATAAATCCTGGAGAGCAGCTCTAGTTGAATCGCTTTCTGCCTCTAATTGATCTTCCGCTTCTCAAGGAAAAGGAAATTAACAACCAGTGTGTGGTTTTCCTAAGAAAACCTGTACTTTCCCAAGCAGGAGCCACAATGCTCTGCTGGGCCAGCCTGCGGCTCCTGCTCAGCCAGGGACATACTGTTGGCATTTACTAGAAACTGGCTTCCAGCTGAACACCTGGGTACCCGCAGGGCACACCCCCTCAGCCCGCTGCCCTCCTCTGAGGGGCTGAGCAGATCTGGAGCAGGGTTCCACCCATTCCAGCACAGGAGTCCCCAACAGGGTGCACCCCAGGGGCAATCTGGCCGGTAAGGAGACCAGAGCTGCGGCCTCCATTCAGAACCTTGGAATCTTCTGCCTGGACCAAACTCTGCCTGCCCTCCACCACATGCAAACATGAAATAAACTGTTTTAAAGAAAGCAAACTCACTAAGATGTGTATGTTAAGTGTGAGAAATTCTGTGTATCAGCTGTATCTGAATAATATCCCTGGTGGCTCAGAAGGCAAAGAATCCGCCTGCAATACAGGAGATCTGGGTTCAGTCCCTGGGTTGGGAAGATCCCCTGGGGAAGGGAACGGCTACCCACTCCAGTATTCTTGCCTGGAGAATTCCATGGACAGAGGAGCCTGATGGGCTACAGTCTATGGGGTCACAAAGAGTTGGACACGACTGAGCGACTTTCACTTTTCATATCTGAATAAAGCTTAAAGAAATCTGTATTGCTTTCACTTAAAAAATACATATAGTAGGGTTCCCAGGTGGTTCAGTGGGTAAAGAATCCACCTGAAATGCAGGAGATGTGTGTTCAATACCTGAGGCAGGAAGATTCTTTGGAGAAGGGCGTGGCAACCCTCTCCAGTATTCTTGCCTAGAGAATTCTATGGACAGAGGAGCCTGGTGGGCTACAGTCCTTGGCATCGCAAAGAGCTGGACGTGACTGAAGTGACCGAGCACGCATGCAAGAGCTGTATAGCACAGGGAACTCTGTTCCCATTTAGGAACAACCTAAATGGGAAAAGAATTTGAAAAGGAATTGGCACATGTTTGTGTATAACTGAATCACTTTGCTGTATTCCTGAAACTAACATGACGTTGTTAACCAACTATACTCCAATATAAAATAAAAAGCAAAAAAAAAAAAAAAATATATATATATATATAGAGAGAGACATGCTGAAATTAAGCTTTAGACTTTTCTGATAGAAACTTCTGCACTAGCCATCCCAGGGTGAGAGTGTGTGTGTGTGTGTGTATTGTGAGTGTGTTTGTGACATGTGTATTGTGTAGAGTGTGTGTGTGTGGTGTGTATAGTTGGTGAGTTTGTGAGTGTATATGTGTTTGTTTGTGACATGTGTATTGTGTAGAGTGTGTGCGTGTGTGTGTGGTATGTATAGTGGGTGAGTGTGTGAAGGTATATGTGTGTTTGTGACCTGTGTTTGGTATAGAGTGTGTGAGTGTATATGTGTTTGTTTGTGGCCTGTGTGTTGTGTAGAGTGTGTGTGTGTGTGTGGTGTGTATAGTGGATGAGTGTGTGAGTGTATATGTGTGTGTGACCTGTGTATTGCGTAGAGTGTGTGTGTGTGTGTGTGATGTGTGTGTTGTGTAGAGTGTGTGTGATGTGAATATTGTGTAGAATGTGTGTGGCGTGTATGGTGGGTGTGTATGTGTGGGGGTGGTGGTTAGGTGTGCGTTCCCTACAGTTTCTCTGATGTCCAGAGCTCTGTACCCTAGCAGGCTTCCCTTCTGTAAAGGTGGAATGCTGGGGGGACTCACGGAAGGGGCTGCTGAGATGGAAGTGGCCGTGACTCGGCAAAGAGAGAGCAGAGCTGGCCTGTGCGGGCAGGGGTGCTATGGCAGCTCTGACAACGGGGCTGCAGCCCACGGGTAATCACAAGGGGCTGTCCCCTCCCCTCCCCCGTGATGGCGGCTCTCGGTGACACAGCCAGGCCTGCTGCCGGAGGAGTGGCCTCTGAGCCCCTGACTCACTGCTTTCGTGGGGGGCTAAGCTCAGAGCCCACCTGATATGCATGCCCCCTGCTCCTCCGAGGGGCCCTGAGTGGCTTGTCATTAGCCCAACTTCCCGCAGGAGGCGGTGGACAGCCCAGCCCTGGACCCCTCCAGGCCTGCCCCCTGCCCCGTCTGTGAGACGTGGTAACAGCCTGGAGAAGGGTGCTCAGGATGAAACAGGCCTGGAGCAGAGTGAGCAGGAAGGCATGAGAGCTGTGGGTGCTTTTGATTTTGTGATGACCTTTAGGTGACTTGGGCTTCCCTGGTGGATCATATGGTAAAGCGTCTGCCTGCAATGTGGGATACCCGGGTTCAATCTTTGGGTTGGGAAGATTCCCTGGAGAAGGAAGTGGAAGCACACTCCAGTACTCTTGCCTGGAAAATTCCATGGACAGAGGAGCCTGGTAGGCTACAGTCCATGGGGTTGCGAAGAGTCGGGCACGACTGAGCAACTTCACTAACTCACTCAGGTGACTTGACGGAAGAGTTTTGTGTGAGGTCACGAGACCCAACTCAGGATGCTTACCTTCCAACATGGCTGCACGTACGCAGCGCAGGTGACCAGGTGGAAGGCTGCCCCGAAGAAGCCAACTGATAGGTTAAGTGTTTCCTGCCAGCGTGAAGCTGGGTGCAGGAGGTGGGTGCCACGGTCACACCCACAGCCTCCGTGGCGATGCTGGGCCTGAGCGACAGGATGGAGGCAGAGGCTGTGGCTCTCAGGTATGACGACCCCAGCCTTCCGCTTGGCTGGGAAGCGGCCCTTTGACTGACTTTTGTGTGCAAAGTTCAATCAAGGGCACATTTCTCTTATCAGTCAGATGAAGAGCTACGTTATGGTTATTGCGGGAGAGCGCGGCCCGGCAGGGTGGAACTAGCCCGGCTGCCTCTGGAAGGATGGAAGTTCAGACATGGATGGATGCTGAGCTGGGTCCCCAGGAGGCCAGCGGAGCAGTGTGGGGTGACCGCTCTGACACTCAGCCTGCCCCCGAGGAGATGTCCGTCTGTCTGTCTCCTGCGGGACTCAGACTGTGTTTGGAATCAGATTTACCAACAGCTTTGGGTTTCAGTTTCCTGCTGATGGACAGAAAAATGAGACCTCAAAAAAAAAAACAAAACAACCCTCAATCTACAGGAAGAATCCGGGGGAAATAAAAAGGCTTGGGGGAGAAGATAGATAGGTGCCTGCGAGTGCCACACTAATGGTCATGAAAAGGCTTGGAAACTGCAGCGAGGAATTTTGGAGGAAAAGTGTACGTTCAGCAGAACCCAGCACTGCGGCTGCCGTGGAATAGTTTTAAATGTCTTTTCCCTCATAACGAGATTATTCAGTACAATGTCATTTGCCGCCACTGACATTTTCTTTAAAGTCATAAAGGCCTACCTAGTAATAAAAGGGCTCGGAATAAAATTAGGAATACCGTGTATAAATTATCTTTAACCTTAGCTTCGTTTGGATGGTGACTTTTTAGACCTGATCAATTTTCATGAAACTATCCACATAAAACTGTGAAAAAATATTTGATCCCCGGCTCTCGTGAAGGCAGCAGTAACACGGCAGCAGCTTCGCCTCCACTTAACAGGGCTGTTGGTGCCAGTCTCTGTGGGCGACGTGGGGAGGCAGGGGATAATTCTGAAATTTAATGTAATTTCTCAGAACGTTGTCAGGGAAAACATCTCCGCTGATATGCATATTTTATATAAGCATTGCATAGTCAAGGACATTCAGCAACTTAACAAATTTTCTGCTTAGTTGGAAAAGCATTCACTCACACAGCTCGGACTTTGCCTGGCCTTGCAAGGGTAAATTGCTTGGGTGAAGTTATCACATTTTCCCTCCACTGATTATCTGCTTCATGGGCTCCCCTACAAAGCCCTCTCAGTGTGAACTGGGGAAGGAGGTGGGAGGCGTGACCAGGAGACCCTACATCCCGAAACATCCCGTCCCGGGCTGGCCCGTCTGGACCCGTGGAGAATCTGATGACTCACGGGAAATCTGGCGGCTCCAGCAAAGGCTCTCTAAGAGGTGTTTGTTCCTGCTGCTGAGTGGACAGCACTGCTTCCTCGACTCTGGGGGAGGGGGGAGTGCCAGCTTAGAAAGCCTCACAGTGGGAAGGGAGGGTTTCTGTGCGTGTGTAGGGAATGGCAAACCACTTCAGTATTCCTGCCTTGAGAACCCCATGAACAGTCTGAAAAGGCGAAAAGATAGGACACTGAAAGATGAACTCCTCAGGTCAGTAGGTGCCCAATATGCTACTGGAGATCAGTGGAGAAATAATTCCAGAAAGAATGAAGAGACGGAGCCAAAGCAAAAACAACATCCAGTTGTGGATGTGACTGGTAACGGAAGCAAGGTGCAATGCTGTAAGGAGCAATATTGCAAAGGAACCTGGAATGTTAGGTCCATGAATCAAGGCAAATTGGAGGTGATCAAACAGGAGAGAAGCGTACTGATGATTAATTCCTGAATTTCTGGACAATGTGAGGGCCCAGCTAGAACTCTTTCTTGGCAATCCAGAATTTCTGGAGTGCCTTGTTCAGCTCTCCTGACTCAGTCTTTTATCTCCATCAGTGGGTCTCCTCTGCAAGTGGTGATGGGGGACCCCAGTGGGAGTGGAGTCCCTGCAGTCTCCGCCTGGGTCCCTGCCTCAGGGGTGAAGGTTGTGCCTGCCCAGCAGGCCTCCCTTCCCCCACCAAAACCCCACTGTGGAGGCTGAGGTCAGCAGGTGCAAGGCGAATGGAATATCAGCCATTACTCCCCTCGTAATCCGGACATTACGTTTATAGACCTTTCGTCCCGACAGTTCCCAGAGGACGTTTGCAAATTTAACAAACTGTGCCCGAGAAGTCCGGCGACCTCTCAGGAGAGCAGTGGGAATCACTGCGGCAGTGCACCTCCCAAGCCCCTGCCCGGGATGCTGGAACCCAGGTCCAGAGCAGGGTCTTCTCTGAGCCCGTGGAGTCCAGCTCACACCCAAGTTCCTTCCAAAGGCCCCGGCCTGGCCAGAGCAGCTGTGACCTGCCAACCTCAGCCATTCAGAGCCACCACCCTGATTCCCGTCCCAGGACAGCAGGAAGACCTCCCTCCCCCAGAGGGCTGTGCGCCCACCCTCCCAGGCACGGACTCTCCTCCCTGCACTCAGCTCTCTGGGGTGCACCTTCCAACCCGACCTGGGGGTGCCACCCCCTGCAGAACGCAGTGTGGTGCAGGGTTCCCTGTGGCTCCGGGGACCCCACCCAGGAACGGCACTGGCCGGGAGGTGAGATCCCTTTGCTGTCCCTGAGAGACACAACCCTTTGAAAGAAGGCTCCGTGCTGTGAGCACCCCGGACACTGCACTCAGAGTGTGGGAGGGGCTTGGGGAGCCACTGAGTACGCGGACTAAGGACCACCCTCAGCCCTGACCTCCCACTCCCCATGCTTGATGGTTCACAGCTCCCCGCTTCCCCCAGGGAGTCTGCCAAAGTGACGCCATTCCAGCTGGACCTCCTCACAGGGATCTTTCTCAGAAGAGACCCCGGGGCAGAAACCAGTGCCAGGAAAGGCCTCTCGCATCCTGCCCTTAGGTGTGAGAGGACTGCCCGGGGAGGGGGGTCTCACTCACTCTGGTCTTCTGGGAGGGGATGGGTCCCAGGCGGCCCCTTGCTACTTGCTTGTTTCTTCCAAAGGCAAAGCCTGGCTGTGCCCTGGGGGCCTGTGAGGTGGTCTCACACACACACATGCACGCACAAACATGCACACATGCATCACACATGCACTCACACACACGCGCATGCACACGCACGTATGCACATGCACGCACACACATGCGCACACCCATGCATGCACACACACACATGCACACACCCACATGCACGCACACCGGTCTCCACCTGAGCCTGAGTGCAGGGGCCAATGTCTGGCTCCGGACTTTGCCAGAAGGTGAGAAGCCCCTTCCAGGCACAGGCAACCCCAGACCCGTGGGCCTTCCCTTGAGACAAGCCGCAGCCTGAAAGGCCCGTCCACGCAGAAGCCTGGGCTCCAGAGACACAGAGGCACCGGGGGAAGCTTCAGGTTCACGGTCATGGTTGGGTCGCCTCTGGCTCAGGCCTGACAGCCTGACGGAAGGCGGGCGGCAGCTGGGAGCCGGCGGGGCCTCAGCCCATCTGAGTGTCTTGTCCACGTAGCAGGGGAAATCCAGGCTCAAGGAGAGGTAGTTCCCCAGCGACGGGAGCAGCCTGCTGTGGCCGGTGGGTCCTCAGGACAGAGTAGGGGGTGGGGGACCCCAGAGCATCCAGGGACTCTCAGGGCAGCAGGCCCTGTGGAGCCTGTTGGGGGGCACCCTGGAGCCAAACCCAGCCATGGCTCCTCTGTCCTTCCAACCTTCCCACGGAGTCTGGCCAGGTCCTTCCAGAAAGGCTGAGAGCTCCCTGAGACAAGCCCGACTGCACAGTAACTGTGACGCAGGGGCCCTGGGCTGCAGCTCCTGCCATCAGACAGGCCCCCAGGCCACCACGCTGTGTCTCTGGTCACACAGCCCAGACCCAAACCCTCTGTTTTCTGACCCACAAAATGGGGATATGGTTTTTCCTGGCACCGTGTGTGAGTCAGAGCAGCACTAGCCACGAGGGGGTCATCACAGCGCCCATTTCCAAGTCCTGGTCATCTGTTACCCACAAAAGCATGCAGCCTTAGTCATAGGAAGAAAGGGGGCTTCCCTTGTGGCTCAGCTGGTAAAGAAAGAAAATGTGAAGCTGCTCAGTCGTGTCTGACTCTTTGCGACCCCCATGGACTATAGCCTTCCAGGCTCCTCGGTTCATGGCAATTTTCCAGGCAAGAATACTGGAGTGGGTTTTCCCGACCCAGGAATCGAACCCAGATTTCCCAACTTGCAGCCGTAGTCATAGGACTTCTCCAAACAAAGCTGACTTTGCTGCCCTGTCTTGGTGAGATGGGTGCAGGCGTGGTGACGTGGTGGAAGGGTGGGCCGCTGCTGGTGTCCGGGGGACAGGGACTGCCCTTCTAGGTAGGTGGGGCCGTATGCTGGCAGAGCCCTGTAGCAGAAGCCCACAGGCCCCTGCTCGAGGATTCTGGCTCCTCCCCACACGACGCAAGGCGGGTGGAAGCAACTTGGGTGGTGGCTTACATTCTGGATTTAATCGTCCTTAAAATTGTTCCATTCTGGGGCGGTATTTCTCCAGATTCGGGCTGTCCTTGAAGAGGGGACCCCACAACCTCACATCTGCCTGATGCATAAAAGCTGCCAGCCCCTCCCAAACCCCCCACCCCTGTGCTGCAGACCCACCCAGCCTGTCTGAGGAACCAGATGAGGCAGTCTAGACAGTGGACGCTGCCTCCTCCCTGGCTCCAAGTTCCTCTTCCTGCCCTACCGTCGGCCCCACCAACCTTTGGGGGAGTTTCTCTAGGAGAGGAGCTGGTCGGCGCTAACTGTGCTGTCCACGGCGGCCCGCCTCTCGCGCTCAGGGGCACCCTGATTCTCACCCTCCCAGCCCGGGCAGCCTGCCTGACTCAGCCTGATCCCTCATTCCTTCTGGGTGGGTTTCAGCCTCCGAGGCCCAGCACTGGGGGGTCATCAATCCTGCAGAACAGGCCTGAGCTCCATGCAGGCACTTGTGAAACCAAGACTGTGGATGTGGGAGTGTCCACCGTTGTGAGATCCTTGTGATGTAACTGCTTCCGCTACTCACAGACGCGTGGCCTCAGTCTCCCCGCTGCCCTCTCTCTGGCCCTGCCTTCTTCTGGAAACGTCTGCTCTCTGGCCATTCAGGCACATATGGCTGGGGGCGCTGGGCTGGAACCAGGACCCCAGCTCCGTGTGTCTGAGATCCAGGTGCCTGGGCTCAGGAAAGGGTTTCCCAGGAAGTTGGCTTTGAAACTGGAACCTGCAGCTGCACAGTGTTAGCCTGGAGATTAGAGCTCTGGAAGATGGGGTGAGGGGCAGGGTCCTGGAGGAAGGGCAATCGGGCGGCACCTCTGGATGGCTGAAGTTGAGAAGATACAGCCAGTGCGTCTGAGGAGCCACAGAGGTCAGCAAATCGGGGGCTGAGATAGGAGCCTGATCCAGGAAGGCGGGGTGGGCTTCCAGGCGTGGTGGGGAGGTTGGATGTGTTCTGGGAGCAGGGGCGCGTCTCCAGAGCATCTTCCCAAATGCCCTCCCTTCCCTTAGTGGTCCAGCAGTTGCAGAAGCCCCCTGTCTTCTTTTCATGGGTCCACTGCCTGCAGAAGCAAGGTGAGCACAGAGCCCTGTGTCCCCTGGGCCACCTCCTGTCTGTTGGTTCTGTCCTCCGGCCCCAGGGAGGGAGCTGGCAGGCTAGTCCGGCATGATGCCCAGGGCAGTGGGGCCACTTTCCCTCCAGGGAGTTGGTACTTCACTCAGCCGCAGAGCCCAGCTCCTGCCTCTCCCAGCCAGGGTTCCTGCAGCCCGGAGATAGTATTCACTCTGTTTCCTCCTACAGCTCAGGACCCACCTGGATTTTAATTACTTCCTTTCCTGTCTGCCCTGGACTTAGCTCCACTTACTACTCATCCTCACCCAAAAAGGGTCACCCATTGGGCATCCAATGCCTTCTTGAGAAGGTTGCAAAGCATTTGCAGAAAGTGCTGTGACGTTGCCCTGTGGACCGTGGTCAGAAACTCCGGCTGCACGTCAGAGATACCTGCGATGCTTCTGAAAAATGCACATTTCCTGGCCACACCCTCAATTTCCAGCTGCAACCTCGTGCTGTCTTTTGAGAAGGTCATGCCAACTTGGTGTGGGAAAACTTCTTGTGGTCTGAAGCCAACTGCTTCTCTGAAATAGGGTCATTTCTTTCAGGTAAGAAGGACCATTGAATGAGCAAATAGGATGCTGTTGATTTCTCCCTGGTGTCCCAAAGCTAAACACTAGTCGTTGGCCAGTGATTTTTCTGGGAGACACAGTGACATCATCAATGATGTTGGGGTCAGAGCAGAGAAATAAAAGCCATGTTAATTTCAAGCTCCATTAAAACTCTAGTTTTAAAAAAAATCAATATTTTCTGAACATAAATGAGAAAAAAATTGGTAGGACACGGAATTCCATTTCAAGCTTTTAAGTCTATGACCAGCAAGGGATGAAAATATTGGCAAAAAAAAAAAAAAAGTTTGAGTATTTGATAATCTCCATCGGAAATGCTAGGTACAAGCATAGATTATTTTAGATAATTGTTTATTGAAGAAAATTGATGTCACAGGCATTGGATTTTGACAGAAAGTCAACTTTGCCAATGGAAACATCTAATACCCTAGAACCTGTGAGCAAATCAGGGGATGTTCTCTTGAAGTGGGCTGTGCTCTTCAGAGAGGATGAAATGGCCTTCTGTCCAACCCTCTCGTTCTTCCCACAGCAATCAAACAACACCGTCTTGAAGGGACAGGAAAATCAATGATGGGCCAGAAGCAAATGTCTGGGAGGATTTCCATCTCTTTGGAAGAAAACTGCTGTAAAACTCCCCTGCACTGTTTGATAAGTACTTTATTTCATTCCTTTGGTTGTTGATGGTTTCCCTTTCTGTGGAAGGGCTGGGGGCTCTAAACCCTGCCCTTGGGCAGCCTAACCTAGCCCCCTCCCCAGGACCAGGCAAGGACAGTCAAGACTCACTGATGTATGGGATCAGCCAACAGAGGAAATGTTAATTTCTGTGCACAGTTCACAACCCTAAGAGTTATGCGTTTCAACTCCAAATGCCTCCTTAAGAAAAAGCTAAAACTATCTCTCATCATTCAGTTTTACTTTTTTTGTTCTGAAATGGAAACAAGGTATGTTTACTTCAATAAGTCTATAACACAAGTTAATGGTTTAAATAGTTGACGCCTATTCTTAAAATAATGTATTAGGTGTGTTCCATCTGTGATCACATTGTGTCACTGGAAAGAAAAAATCACCACGCCAACCACTGCCGATTTCAGTCTTGTTGGATCATGTGTGGCGTGTGGCATGGGTTTTCCTTTCTCTAACGGTGTTAGGAACCTAAAGCCAGAATTTCCTGATGCCTGGGTTTGCAGGTGACTTCCAGGAGCCTCTTTTCTCCCCTGATAGGTGATCTCTAGTCAGAAACATATCTGTTTCAATCAATCCATCCTTCCTCTTGGGGAACTAGATGGCAGCTTTGCCCAAAGAGATTAGATCCACAGTTTGTATCCAGAAGAACGAGCTGAGTTCAGTATCGTAACAGCCGCACCATTCGGGCACATTTCTCCTGCCTTTATTTTGGCGAGTGTTTCCTGTCGCCGTGTGTGGCGGTCAGTCCTTGTGTGACCTACTTGATTCAGGCTGAGTTGGCCGGTTTATTGGAGCCACAAGAGACCTCTTTGCTGGCAGCTTTGGACTTTCTGTAGAAAGAGCCCCCAGCCAAGATTGGTGGAGCAGGTTCTTGGTGGAGCCCTGGCTTCATTTTCTCTTAAAGGGTTGCTGGTTCCAGACCCACAATCATTACTTGTCCAGGTGGACTTCCCCCCGATTTTCCCACGTGCATCAGTTTTATTTCCCTCTTTGAACCACCCACCCCCAAGTCCCTGTTGCAGTTGTTCAGTCGCTCAGCTGTGTCTGACTCTTTTCGACCCAGTGGACTGCAGCATGCCGCACTTCCCTGTCCTTCACTAACTCCTGGAGTTTGCTCAAACTCGTGTCCGTTGAGTAGATGATGCCATCCAACCACCTCATCCTCTATCAATGCTTTTCTCAACCTGCCTTCAAAGTTTTCCAGCATCAGGTCTCTTCCAAATCCCCATGGATTTGTCCAGATCCCTTTGCCTCCCCTGGGTTGGCAGGGCCTCTCTGCCCAGTATTTGCATCAGTCGGAACATGAGAGCTCTAGCGAGTTGCCCACACATCTTTCCAATCAGAAGAATTTGGTTTGGTTTTCTTTGGAATGTTGGGTTTGTCACCACGAGTTTCAACAGCTGAACATCCAGGGCGAGGCTGGGCTCCATCGGCCCTGACGCCAGGAATAGTCGGCAAGGACACGCCAGAGGCCGCGAGCGCTAATTGCTCCAATCCTCCGCCTCCCCTGGGAGGGAGAAGCCCCCTGCTCTCTTGGGTTTCCTTTAAGGCTCGCCTTAGACATTCTAGAGGACGGACATTCTAGCGATGCTTAGATTTTGAGGAGCAGATGTTTCTGAACAGTTCTCTCCAAATGGTAATCCTGGAGTTTGATAATTACGCGCAGATGATAAACTTTCACACAAGAAACCCGAGCCTTTCACTATCCTTGAATTTTGGTCTGTGAGTCTGTGCATTTCTCTGCACCCAAGACTGCTTGAGAAGTAAGGGGCTCACCCCCTGAAAAAGGGGAGGGACAAAAAGATGAAAAGAAAAGACTGATTTTTCAAAGCCAATTATGTCCCTGTCTCTGAGATGCAAACCAAAGTTTGGAGAGAAAAGAAGTGGTGTGTGTGGGCGTGGATGGGATTTTCTTAATCTGGGAAGCTGGTTCAGCCCATGAAACATTTCATCAAAAGCTAATGTGAAACTGATGTGCTCATCAATATTTATGTCCTCCCGGCTGGCTGTGGGGCCCTCAGCCCCCTCCCTTCCCTTGCCAGGCCATTCAAATACTTCGACAAAGGAAAACAGTGGAGCCAAATAGTACAGTTCGGCTCAGAAGTGTTTCCTTCCTGTAAACATGCTGTCTCCCTTCCTTTTAGCTATTTATTTTTCACTTGAAAGCTCTGGCTCCCTCCTCAAACCTGGAAACACTTACTGAGTATCTGCAGTGCAGGCTGCACTTGGTCCAGGCCCTCCAACCCCCACATGGCTGAAGTTCACAAGAAGGAAAGTGGGAAGAAGAGGCGACTTTTGGATTCCACGGACCTTCTTTTGTCTAATGTCGCAGCAGCTCTGAGAAACAGGGACGAGGATGGTCATCATCTACAGGCGAGGAAATGGAGGTTCTGAAAGCATCAGTAACTATCGTACCAACTGGGAGTAGATCTGGACTTTTTGGAGGAAGTCAGAGCCGTCTCCTTATCCCCAGGCTTCCTGGTGGTTCACGACTGGCCTGTGGTGGCCTTGGGTAGCTCAGCCTGCCTTCAGAGCTTGGGGTACACTTCCTCAGCAAAGAGGGCTCAGAACCTCCCTGAGACCATCAGGAACTTCTCCCATTGCCCCAGGAGTAAAGCAGCTACTTGGACATCTTCCTTTGTAGACCGTGTGTCCTAGAGAGCAGGGCAAGGTTGGGTCTAAGTGATGTCTATGGCTGAGTATCTCTCCTGCACCCCAGCACCAAGGAGCCCCTGGGAGAATGTTAGCTATGCAAGGAAGGTGAATGGATGGGGAAGATGTGGCAGGAGGCAGCCACTCTTCTCCACAGGCCCGGGTCATCTGGGGCTCAGGTGTCCCTGAGATTTCATCATAGATTAGTTGCATCCAGAGCCAGAGTCACATGTATGCATGTCGCCCTGAGCTTGTCCCCAGGAAGGAATTGCTTCCTTTAGAAGTCACCGCCTTTGCCTTGTTTTACACCGTCTTCATGATCCCAGAACTTCTGAGCTTGATTTTATAAACCTAGGGGGGAAAACGGCCCAGCCAAACCTGAGGCTCATTACTCATAGAAACTAATTTTTAAATACACAACCCTAGCATAAATTTACATATAAAGAAGGATGTTGGTTGGAAAAAAAAAAAATCTGTTATCATAACATTGTGGTTGGCATACAAAACCACAGGGGGCACATATGCAGAAGTTATGGTTGCTCGGCAACCGTAATTGCCCAGTTTAATGCCTAAGCAGATAGACTGATGGTTGAAATGCAGTGTGGGGAAGACCCCACATCTTCCACCACCGGGGTGGTAGGTGCGGGTGCGGGGAGGGTAGCTCGTAGATGAAGACCTGTCCAGAGGTCTGCTCTGCGCCTGAGATGATGGCCGTGCCCCCCGTCAGAACCTTTCCATCCGGCCTGCCCTTGTCTTGATCCGTTTGTCAGCTCCGCAGAATTAATGGCACACAGGCTTGCTCTGCCCTCTGGGGTGGCAGGACTGGGGGCTGGAACTTGCTGGCAACCACCATCTTGTGCGTGGTGGAAGACCCTGGAAGGTCTTGGAGACAATGTGACTGGGATGAGTTGGGGCAATGGTTTGCATTCTCAGTTGGGAACAAGCTCAGGGAAGGAGGGACAGCAGAGTGAGCCATCGATGCCAGGATCAGCCCCACCCCCCTGCCAAATGCCCTTTCACTCCGAGATCATCAGTGGCTCCTTATGGTCTTAGAGACAAACTCTGAACATCAGTCAGTGCGCTGACCATCTAGTCCTGCAACGAGGCTCCACACGGCAGACTGTTCCTTTTCATCCACATTGTAAACGCAGCCCGCTCTCCTGTGGGAGAGATATAATCTAACAGGGAAGATGCCCAAATATCGGCTTGGTTACTCGGCAGTGTGAGCAGCCCCCTCTGTCTGTGGGGATTGGGTTTCTGGGAGCCCACAAGCTGACGGGAGCGAAAGCCCACCCCCATGCCCCCCACTCAAGACCACTGCCGCTCTGCAGGGACCGGCAGGAGGCCTGGGGTCCGTGGCAGAGCCCCGAGCGCTTCCCAGAACCTCCAGATCTGCTCTGCCAGTTAGCACAGGGCTCACCGACCTGCTCGGAACCTCAGTTTCCTCGTCTGTTTTGTGAATTCTCTCACTATAAATCAAGCACGGTGTACAAAAAAATGAGGCAAAGAGAGAAATTTAAAGAAAAAACATCACATCAATATACTTACCTATTAACCACTGCTCATCCCAAGCCTGGAGCAGGGGATGAACCCACTCCAGTGTTCTTGCCTGGAGAATCCTGCGGACAGAGGAGCCTGGGGGGCTACCGTCCATGGGGTCACAGAGTCGGACATGACTGATGAACTAAACACATCCCAAGCCTGGATCTTTCTAGTGAAGAGTGTTGTGGGCGCTCGTGACTAGTGGGGTGGGCTGTTTCTGTAGCGTTGACCCTGACCCACCTTCTTCTTTCTCAGAGCATCATCTCCAGTGGGGGCGGGGTGGGGGATGGCCGCTGAGGGCTTTGTCTCATCCTTGCCAGTGCACTGGGATTAGAAGAAGCAGTGAGTTGTATGCCTCCGTGGTCCTAAGTAGCAGCACTGACTTGCCAACGGGTCAGGGTGACTGTAGGGGCCGTGTAGGGAGCCGGCTCTGTTCCTGACGTCCTTAAGATAGCGTCATTTTGGGGAGTGGGTGGGGAGCTCTGTATCAGGTACGTCTCAGGAAGGAAGGAGTGGAGCATCACTGAAGAATGGTTTGAGTGCTCAAGTATTTATTCATGATGGACAGGTATATTTTAAAGTTAATCCCCATCTCTGGCTGGGCTCCCCATTAATAATGAAGAAGGAAAAGCTAAAAGCATAGAACCACCTGGAAGAGATTTGAATATTCTCAGGCTGAAAGACTTGCCCTAGTCTTGGTTTTGCTAAAATAGCTTGTTCATGAGTCCATTACATGGAGCCTATCACACTGAACTAGTAAATGGATGTTTTTCTCCAATAGAACAATGTAAAGTTTTAGAAAATCTACTAACTAAAAGGGAATAAATTCAATTCATCTGCTACTCTACTTCAATTATTTGGGAATAATCACCATAAATACTCTGTACTTGCCCCTGCATCTTCTTATAGCTAGAATTTAAAATTCTGTTTTTCTTCTCCATTTTCTTTTAACTTTTATCATGAAATCATATTCCTTTATTTGAAATTTATTAATCTTATTTTTAATTTGTAAATTAATTGGTCTTCCCAGGTGGCTCAGATGGTAAAGAATGTGCCTGCAGTGCAGGAGACCCAGGTTCAATTCCTGGGTCAGGAAGATCCCCTGGACAAGGTAATGGCTACCCTCTTCAGTATTCTTGCCTAAGTAGGTTACCATCATAGCTATTCAAAGAGGATTCTAGGGGAGTCTTTTCAAATGACCTTTCTATTTTAATTTTATTAATATTATGAATTTTTAAATAATTTATTTGGCTGCACCGGGTCTTGTTAAGGCGTGCAGGATCTTTAGTTGCCGCATGCGACCTCAGCTGTGGCATGTGGGATCTAGCTCCCTGGTCAGGGATCAAACCTGGGTCCCCTGCATCGGGAGCATGGAGTCTTAGCCACTGGAGCATCAGGTAAGTCCCAGTTTTATTTTCAATTTTATTAAAAGGTGATTTACAATGCAGAGTTGATTTAAAGTGTTGTGTTAGTTTCAAGTATACAGCAAAGTGACTGAGTTATACATACGCATATACAAATACTCATCTCTTTCACGTTCTGTTCTCATACAGGTTATCACAGAATGTCGAGCAGAGTTCCCTGTGCCATACAGTAGGTCCCTGTGGCTTATCTGCCTTCTGTATAGCAGCGTGTGTCTGTGGATCCCAAGCTCCTGCTTTATCCCTCTCCCTTTCTTTTCCATTTTACAGTGAACTTTCCAATGGCATAGGCCCTCTCTATGTGCAGGGGTCCATAAATCTCCTGTTAGAGGCCTGAGTGCAGGTGCCCATTAGTTTTTACAGAGCTCCCCTCCACTGTGCCAGCCGAGGTTTCCAGGGTTGCAGCGTGGAAAAAGGTGCATGGTTACGGCATCCATCAGGGATGGCACGAGGAAAGGCTTCTCACAACCAGGGCGATAAGTATTATCTAAACAGGGTGTGCTTAGCTCATTGGCCACACCACTTGGCTTCTTTTATGGCAGAGAGACTTAGTATGCAGTCCGAGCTGAAGGCCACTTATCAGCACTGCCGCTCCGTCACCCACTGGAGTGGTTACATTTATTATGAAAACATTGTTCAACTTTATCACAAGTTAAAATGCGTGTACATTCTGCCCAGAGGGTGCAGGCAGAAAAGCCTGCAATTTCTCCTATCTGGACACTGTCTCTATGTGGGATCTTATTTTGATAACTGAGCATTTTGAGCTCCATCTCTGGCCCTGTGAGTTAGATTCTTCTCAAATTCCTTCTTGGCATGAGGTAGAATACAAATAAACAGACCCATAAACAGCCTTGTAAACATCTGAGCTCCATTTCCATGATGGATGCCACAAAAACCACTGATCTAAAATCTTGCTATTTGCATGCAAATATACGTGTGTAATTTTGGGGGGAGGGGTGAGACAAATCAAAGTGTAGCCCACGGGACTGAACTGATCGCACAGTGGTTGATTTCAATCTTGAGATCTTGAGTCTCCCTTTGAAATCTTCACTCCTCGTGGAGCTTGATATGATCCCAAATGCCATGCTGCTTGCTCCCTGCTTCACTCGAGAAACGTTCCCAGTGTGAGGCACGCTGACTTTCTGGAATTCTCTGGCGTCCTGGACTCAGGACTTGCCTGTGACCTGCTCCGCCTTCACAGGTGCTCTTAGAGTTAGCGGCACTTTCTCCTGGTCTTGCCGGCCTCCTTCTGACCTTCTGCCTCTTCTGGCTGGTTTCTGAGGCTCGCCAGCTCTGTTCCCCATTGCAGAAGCCGGGGAGTAGGCCACTAACTGGGGAGCAGGGCAGCCCAGTTTCTCTTTGGTTCAGGCTGGCTGGGGAGGCTCTCAGGCCCTGCCCTGTCTCTTTGGTGAAGATTAGAATTCCAACCCGCAGTGTCCATAGAGAGCCGTCGGAACTTCTGCATTTTTCAGAAGAGAAAACTGTCGGCCCATTGACTCATTCATAAACATTTACCAAGTGCAACCCATGTTCTCAGACTAGCTCCAAAATCTATCTGGATGAAGTAAATAAAACAGTTCCTGGTGTGGGAGCTGGAGGCTTCTATCTATTTGCTGAGGTCAGTTCAGGAGCCTGTTCACAAATATCTACTTTTGCACCTTTGAGTTTCCTTTCCTTTATTTTCAGACAGTATCTGCATCCATAAAGTTCCATCCAGGGCTGTCCATCCCCCAAAATGACACATTCTCTTGTTGTTTGCAGGGCTGCGCACAGCTGCCTTCATCTCCAAGGCCAGCTGCCTCGAGAAATAACATCACATTTCCCCGTGGACCTCACTTCTCCTGCAGATGAGTCACACCAGGAGAAGAGGTGAATCATTTAAGTACTTTTTCTTCTTCCCTGGTTTTAAGTTTTTATGTTGCTTTTGCAAAATGCAACGAGGGCTGGGAGTTAGATGTAAAGGGTGCAGATGCGTCCAGAAGCTATGGTTCAGAGCAGAGACTCTCTGGGCCAGGAGAGAAAATAAAGGGAAACTCAGGAGATAATGCCTGAGACAGATTGTCAATAGCATGTGGAAAGGCCACTTCACTTGATCAGCAGGGCTGTTTGGAGCAGAATTTTGATTAAAGAAGACATCCCGGGCAGAGCTGGTGTGGACAGGCCGTCTGAACTACAACTGCTCAAAATGAATAAATGTGAACCTCAGTGCGTGAGACCACAGTGAAGTGGATCTGTGGGGGGAGGGGGTCCCCACACATCCTACAGTTACCAGCTCAAGGTTTGCCTGGACCAGCACCCCCGTGGAAGTTATCCACGGAGCCCATGAATCCGATAAAAAAAAGCAGAAAGCTTTTGACCAATTGCATAACATGGGCAGGTGTGGGGACTAGGAACTGGGTGGTCTTCCCTCCACAATCTCGGGCTGGTGACCAAAGCCGTCACGGTGCCAGCTCTGTGCCAGCTCCTACCGGTGCTTCTCAGACCCCTCCCCTTGCCCGTCCACCCCCAAACACGGGCAACTAAAGCATCTCAGTGGAAGAAATACTTGTAAATGTTTAAGTTACCATCACATGGAAACTTCTAGAAAAAAAATTTTTTTTGCAGTCTGTGGTTCTGATGTAAATTTCCTCTCCCTTTGACCCTCTGGACCCTGGAAAGTGGAAGTCGAATCCATATAGGATCGGACAGGTGCTGGCTGAGGAGGGGTACTTGAGAGTTGGGCTGTGCATGCCTGCCTCCCAGCCCTCAGACAACCCTCTTGGCCCCTCTGGCTGTCCCCACCGCAGGTGCTTCCCTCGCTCCTTGTCATCTTTCCTAATGTTAGCAGCTAGGTCTTCTCCGACTCTTTGTAGCCCCCAGGCTCCTCTGACCATGTGATTCTCCAGGCAAGAATACTGGAGTGGATCACCATTTCCAATTCCAGGGTATCTTCCCGACCCAGGGGTTGAGCCCAGGTCTCCTGCATTGGCAGGTGGATTCTTTACTGTCTAAGCCCCCAGGGAAGCCCCATCTCACCCAGGAAGGTGATGCTTTCCAGGATCGTGTGGAGAGATGCGCTGAGAAGTCTCAAGATTCTGCCTGGCCAGCTTGCCGTAGCCACGTGTGGATCTGGGGCTGGATTTGTGGCTTCCTGGTGCGAAGAGCATGTATATCACTAACAAACACCACAGTTTCTCAGGGAGGGGTTTGGGGGCTTCCCATCCCTGCAGCAGGGTCTGCCCACAGTGATCACCAGCCGCCTGCCCAGTTTATAGCCCTTTCCCGTGTCCTGCTCGGCAGTTTGGCTGAAGGGCTAGGTCACGGCCACAGGAAGGCTTGTAGCTGAGGGCCTGGGTGTGGCCATGGGGAGAAGCGTGGGGAGCTGGGCCCTTTCCTGGCCCCCGGCTCCTGCTGTGTCCTGCCCATCCCAGGCTGGGCCCCACCCTTTTCTCTCCATGATTCCCATCAGCCTGGCCTCTCTGAGCTCCTCTCCTTCTGGGCTTGTGTGACAGGTAGAGAATGTGTGGCTGATTTACACTCCGAAGGCCCCAGATGTCACTGTGCTGACCCCTCCAAGGAGCACATCACCTTTTACCCAGAACCTCAGGGAGAATCGCTCGAGGGGGACAGGGACTGTGGGATGAGCCTGCAGGTGGCTCTGAGCACTTTCAAAATGGCACTGCAAGCTTGGCCAAGCCTCTGAAAACATTGAACTTGAAGCTGGAAATGCAGGCTGTGCTCGTCTCTGCCCATAGCCCTCTGGGTTTGGGGTCTAATGAGTCTTGGATTGCACACCCTAGAACCCAGGCCCATGTTTTAGAGCAGGCATGAAATTTGCTGAAATAAGATTTTTTGGAGAATGACGTTCCTGAGTGTTGTGCATTGTGGCTAACACGAGTCCTAGAGCTGTGGGGGAGATTCTGGCGTGCCCCAGGGTGTAAGATGCATGCGTGAGCCCCCTTCCCTGCAAGGGTCTCCCAGGCCCCTTTCACCAGCTTCTCCCACCCACCTACCAGGAGCAACGGCATCTTGGGACCGCCTTCCACTAATGAGCTCCAACACAGGCCACCCGGAACCCACAGGGCACCTTGGAGATGTTCTCCCCAGAGCGTGATCCGGGCTCCTCCCTAACCTGCTGTCCCGACAACAGACTGACCCAAAGGGGTTGCAGAGAAGGAAGGCACGAGGCAGCCACTTTGGGGCCGGGGAGAGAAATTAGGACAATTTATTATTTCCCTGTTGCATGGAGTAAATAGACTTCAAGATAAATTATTGGTGCCCACAGCCTGCTTGATGCAAAACCCTTAAGTGAGAGCAGACTTTAATGAACATATGCTGGCCCGCCCTCCCCTTCTCACTTCAAGTCCGCTATTAACTTTCTATGCACTTGGGGACCTTTGGCTCACGGCCTAAATAATAGAAGAATAATTAGAATAATTACTAGCGAAGGCCAGGTCAAATATCTAAGGATCTTCTTTTAACTATTTGGTTATCTTTATTAAAAAAATGTTTTATATTAACCAAACACTGTTGCTCTGCATCTAGAGTATTTATTTTCTATAACAGAAAATCATTGCTCTGCACCAGGGGCAGCTCACAAAATGATAACCGCAGTAGTTAACGACCTTGGGGTCCAGGATGAGCCTTTCACACCAGTCCTGGGTTCTTTTTTCCAAGTCAGGCTCCACTCCAGGGTAACTGGGAAGGTGGAATGCAAACGAATCCAGCTCCCCTGAGGAGCTCACGAGGGCACAGGGACTTGGGTCAAAGTTTTTGTCCTTCACGTAGTTGTTCTCACCGGAGAGACAAGGGGAACTCAAGTCCAGGTGGAGGACCCCCGCCGAGTTGCTTCTCTGTGGCCGGAGGGCAGCAGGGAGCGGGACCCTCGTGAGAGGGTGTCTGGGCACCTGGGCTCGGCTCAGGGCTGGACCTCCTCACTGAGTAGGGGATCTGGGATGCTACCCCATGCCCGCACTCATGACTCCAGCACAGCGTCCATTCGCCCCTGATCTCTGCACAGACAGAGCCAGGTTGTGGCGGGGCTCAGGGCTCTGGTCCCCGCCTGGGACCTGTTAGGCCTGATGCCCAGGGCACAGACACCCCTGAGCGCTGGCCGCTCTGCTTCCTTGTGCGTCAAGTTGGAGATGGCAATACTACCCACTTCGTGCTGGGTTGTGCAGTTGCTGTTGATGTTTTTACTGAAATGCCCCCAATAAAGGGCTGATTCATGACATCCTGTTGTTTTGATTCCATCTCCGCATATCATAACTACTAAATAAAGCAAAAAAATAGGAAAAGATCACCCATGTGCCGCTCTGGGTGAGACCCTTGGTCTCATGTCTTGTCTGTGTTAATGGTGTGCACTCAAGGCCCTGGTTCTATTTCTTCCCACCTCCAGTTTAAGGGTCTGGGTATAACTCTCAGATATGAAAGGGGTGGTTAGAGGAGCAATGGTTGGGCATACAATTTCCCTTTAAACCATGAAACCAAGCAGACTGATTGAGAACAGCCACCACAAGAGCCAGGCTGCATGAAATCAACAAGTCCCTTGATACAATCTCTGCCTTAGGAAGATGCCAAAGACGTGTCCAACTGCACCTGCCTTCGGGGAGCCCTGGAGGAGAGGCAGAGGCTGTGGGGGACCAGGTCTACTTGCCAGGCTCATCTGGCACCAGGTGTCCAGGGCAGAGGTTGCAGAGCCCAGTGCGAGAGGGAGGTTCCAGAATGGGGAGCATTCTCCACACAGCCTACCCACCACCTGGTTGGCCATCCTGCCGTCAGGGAGGTCTGCAGTCAGGGGTCGCCCTGTGGCCAGGGGCGACTCAGGGGGACTCCTGTGCTGATGCTAGGGCTTCTGGAGAACAGCCGTCCCCGTGGACAGAGGACTGGGGGCAATCCTAGCCGTGGGATCCACTGCAAAGCCAAGGGTGTGCCGCACGGCCCCGGCTCTCCCCTGCGTGCCCCGCAGGGAGTGAATGACGGCAGGCTTCCCCACAGCCAGGCCGCCATCCAGCTTGTCACCGCCGTCTTTAAATACGCCTCCTCCTCATTTTGGTAATTAATAATCCACATCAATAAAGCCAGGCTTCAAACCCGAATCTACTGGAAACTTGACAGATTCCCACCGTCTCTCCATTGGGTTTGTTTTCACCCTGAAAGGGACTCTGGTGAAGGCCACCACAAGGGAAACGAGGGCAGGAGAGGCAGGGCTCTGGCTGCCTGGTGGGCACCGAGTTAGCATCGAGGCCCGGTCCCATCCTGGCCAGAGCTCCTAAGAACAGCTGAAATCACTCCTCCCACCTGGGCAGGTGGTTGCCTCCTCGCGAATCCAAGACACGGATGAGTTTGCGAGGGTCACGACGTGAGCGCGTTGAGTCTGAAATTTCCACGTGCAGGCCTGCCCACCGTGTCCATGGCACAGCCCCCCATCCCTTTAAGACCTGCTCACTCACGCAGGGAGCGCTCCAACTCCAGAATCGCAGCGCGTAAAGCCGGCCCCATCCCTCCCGCGTTAGGAGAGATTCCTAAATGAGAACTTATTATCAAGCTGTCATTCTTCCGTAATTGCCCGCAGCCGGGACGCTCTCGGTTGTTTCCATATCATCCGGAATGACACCGACTAGATATCACCCTTGTCTATGCATCGCGTGCAGTGCCTTTGCAGGCGGTACTCGCCCATTTGCATTGCCAAAGAGGCAGGGTCCTGACAGAGGATTTTTTGAGCTATTAGGAGGCACTTATTAGTAGAGATGGAACCATCCCCCCACATCATTTCCTTGCTCGTAATCATTATTTCTACAAATTCTCTGCACCTTCCAAAAATTCTAGGGCACGCTTGTCTAAAAAGATGGCCTGCCGCTGAAAGCATTAGTCATTTGAGTTAATACAGCTCCAAATCCGGACAGTTTCTTCCTCAACATTTTCCAGAGATCAGTGAAGGAGCACCTGGAGGGAAACCAGTCTGTGTGTTGCTGGAACGCAGACCCACACGTGTGCATGTGTCTACGTGTGTGCCTGTGTAAATGATCAGAAATTGTGGGTGTGATGCATACACAAAATACAGGAAAAAATGTGTCACACAGATGTGTGGGGTGCACACAAGATCCAAGAAAAATGTGTGTGGGGAGGTACACACACATCACATGCGTGTGTCCGTGTATCTACATGTACAGAGGCGTGCTTATTTGTATCTGCGCATGGATATGTACTTGTGTGTATACACACACTTTAAACACTGAGTCAGTGAGCCTGCTGCTTAGTAGGTGTTTAAATTTGCCTCCCCAAGCAAATTCTATACTCAAAAAAAGCTCCTTTGTGGTAGCAGAGAGCATGGAGGGTTTAGCGTGTTCTCAGCCCCTCTGCACTCAACACTTCCTTACGTCATTAGCCATTTTCGTGCTGTTTAAAAATCCCTTGGTGTCAAGTGGGTGCTCAGACGCTCCCCTTGTTCTCAGAACAACATAAAGAGCAGCTTCTGGAGTCTGAGCATCACCTCCTCCGCCCTCTGCTCTCACAGCCCCTGTGTTCCTTTCCCTTCCCTTCCTTGTTCAGCTTTTCGGCTCCTTCCCTGTGGACACAGAGCGGTCTCCGAGCTCGCCTCACCAGGACCTCCTTTATCTTTCCCAGTGCCCTTGCTGCCCCTTCTCCTCATCGAGGCCCAGCGGGATGTAGCGCCTGTCCTCAGGAGACTCAGGGAGAAGCATCTAGAGCGTTTCCCCTTAGACATGGGCTGGCCTCTGCAACCTCTCCCCACAGCCGTGAGCAACCCTCGCTTTGGGGCCACCGGTCCAGTCGCATGGTGGCCGGGGGCTGGTCTGCAGACCACCCCACCCGCCCCTGTCTGCTGCCCAGAGGATGGAGCTGTGGGCAGAGGCTGCCCTGCTAAGCCTCGGTGCCCAGTGCTCTTCCTTGGGCTCCAGCAGGTTAGATGAGGCTTACGGGGAGGGGGAAAGTGTGCAGGCTGCCCCCCAGATGGAAGAAGCCAGAGCAGGGACCCCAAGGATGTTCACAGCGAAGACCCAGGGAATGTCCCAGGGAACGTGGAATTAAATTTCAGAATCATCATTATCATCAATTATTATTTATTGCGCGCCCACCGGCGGCCCTCACGTGCTCCAGGTTTAATGTTTCAATAAGACCTTATTTGTACAGTTCCCACCAGGGTCCCAAATTTCAGTCCTCATTCAAATCACCTTCCTCATGAAGCTTTAATGGTTTTTAGATTCTTGGATTAAACCTCTCTTGTCTCTCTTTTTCCTGTGTCTTTATATTACTCCTGCAAGCGCTAGGATGCTCTTTTTTACTTTTTCCTGTAAGCATTGCATCTTTCCGGTTTCTCTCTTTTTAATTCATTTTCCTTTTCCCCTTTTGTCCTTTCCATTTCTTTTGCTGGCAGGTGCAGTTCTGTGTCCTTCTCCTGCTCCAGGTCAACCTTTTGGCTGAGAATGTGTTTCCTTCTTTCTGCCCTCTGTACCCAGCGCCCGTTCTGGGTGGTGTGTGCTCCAGCCTGGCACAGAAGCCAGTGGGGCTCCCCGCCTGTATTCCACAGAGTTTTGGGGGCTGTGATGAGCCTGGATAGGGAAAGGCTTGAGAGGCTGGGATGGGAGAGCAGCCAGGCAGGGGTGCCCTCTATACCGGGAGAGGGGCTCTGCCTGCCCTGGGGTGTCAGCTGGTGCATTTGGTGTCCGAGCATTGCTTTCTGATACGGTATGAGAAATCTTCACTTGAATTTCAGCCAGTTCAGCCTAACGTGAATCAATAACCATTTCCGAGTTCATTAAGGAGTTGGCGGGCACTATTTTATGAACCTTTATTGTTCAGGGGAGTCCGGAGGACCTCTCTATGAATGACTCCAGCACTGTGACCCAAATGCACGTGTTTATTAGACTTCATAGACGAAGGCTAGAATACAATTTTAGATATAGTTTCTTTATCACTAAGAGAGAAAGAGAGAGAGGGAGGGAAGAAGGAAGGAAGAAAGAAAGAAAGAAAAGAAAGAAGGAGGGAGGGAAGGAAGGCAGGACCCTGCTGCTGGAAAAGCAGGGCACGGTGCTGCAGCTGCAGCTCCATCCTTCAGTTTCTGTCTTTGGAAAACTTCGTTTAAATCAAGCAAAGACAAGCTGACTGCAAATTATGCTGAACCGCAGCGAGGTGAGGTCGGTGCAGCCCCGTTCCAGGGAGCGTTTATCAAACACCACAAACTGACATCCGTTTTCTTCAGATCTGATAGATCACACGATACGAGCCAGAAGAATCGTGGCATCAAACAAACACCCACCCCCCCCATCACTTTTTGGAATGAAATGCGGACGAGGAGCCCCTCTCTGCACTAGCTCTATAATCCCCCTAAACTACAGCTGCCCTTGGGAGCGGTACACTCAGGCTTCAGAGAAAAAAGAATTAGTGTTTCATTTTCCAGGACTGTCACACCCCACCTTAATGAGCACTTAAAAGAGATGAATGTGCCGAGAATGAAAAGATTTATTTGAGATATTTAAATAATCTCTCTCAGCGATAACTAAGCTGACACCCTCGGCTCTCGCAATGATATTTTTCTGTTATTTTTGACAATATCCAAGAGAAGTTTGCTGCTTCTCTTGCCTTTGTGTAGACCATGCCCGGCATGTGGGTGCTTCTAGGGGGACAGGAGGAAATGACACCCACCAAGACGCTTTCCTGCTCCACGCCAAGCACGCCAGCGAAGACGGTTAGTTACATTTCCGAATGCAAACAGCTAAACAAATATCTCGTTAATTTTCTTAAAAAAAAAAAAGAATAGTACAACAGATCTTCAACACTTTACAGCCCACTAAAAATCCTTGGGAGAGTTATGGCGCCGTCCGTTACAATCAGCCATGAAGTACATTACAAAGGTAATGTGGGTTTAAGAAGGGACTACGGCAGAATGTATATTTTCATTATCAAAAACGTTAAGCCATTTATCCTGAGGAGTCAGAATAATCATTAATGGCTGGGAATTTATGGTGCCAGATCTTAAACTAATGTGAATGATTCCAGGTGTTACTAATGGCTTCAGCGAAATGTGCCAGGATCTACGTCTTCTACTAAATCTGAGGTAATAGTCGGACGCTTAATCTCGACAGATGAGCAGCAATTTAACTGACACATTGATTGGATTCTGGAGGCTGAAATGGCACCCATTGTGAAGGGACATGGTCAAACAGCAGTCCGAGGGCGACTTAGAAGTCATTGCCCGTCCGGGCGGCCCTGTGCCCTGGGAGGCAGGGAAGGCAGGGGACCTACTTGCAAATGTCGATATTTTCAGCGCGCGCTGACTTTTTGTGTGGCGTTTGCGATGGCGGAGTTTGAGAGGCTCCCGCCGGCCTCGAAGCCTTCTCTCTGAAACCTTGGGACCATTCTTCCGGGTGGTGACCTGACAGAGCAGCTGATGGGAGAGGTCAAGCCAGGCGAACGTTCAGGCGGAGACCCACCCGGGCTGGTTCAGTGCAGCCCTGGGAACAAGCTTTGTCCCGCTGCGTGCCGTGTCGCTCCCAGCACAGCCTCCTTTCTGCTAAATGCCTTTGCTGAATGAAACTAGGGGCTCCCCATCTGTCTCTGGGTTAGGACCATAAGCATGCATGGAATTGGACCTTGGAGGTGCCGGGGACCCCAGGTCCGGAGACGCGTGAAGCTGGATGCCCCTCCAGCCTCGCGCTCATTAACAGTGACCGCTGGCGCGGCCAGACCCAGTCCCCTGCACGCGCTGAGGGCATGCTGGACCTTCCTGACTGCTGTCAACATCCTTTGAAAGCGCATAAAAATAAATTATCCATAGGTTTACCTGTCGGGAAGATAGATTCGGTGCATCCGACTGTTGCAGGCATTTCGAGTGACAGGGTGCCTGTCACGTTGCCGTAATAGGGTCAAACAGCTGGACGGGGATTTAACGCTCGGCGAGGCCAGAAGGGCCGAGCACTTGTAGGGGAGGATGGATGGAGTGACGGGAGGCAGCGGGACCTGTTTATTACGGCGTTTTTCTGCTCCACTGCAGACCTGTAATGATTGCCACAGCACCCAGAGTGCGAGTGACGGCTGCCCTCTCTCTTCCAGCGCCCCAAGGAGCACGAGCAAAGGCAGAGGACCCCCATCTTCCCCGCTGACCTATAGCTCTGCTCCATCAAAGGCGCAATTTACTCCTCCTGACAAGCATCTGGGAACGGGTGAGGGCTGCGCTGGATCGGTCCGTGCAGGTCAAATAAAAATTAGTTCAATGAGTACTTACAAAGTGCCTTGCTGGGATCAGGTATTCTAATGAAGGAGCAGGGGCTCCGTATGCCCAGGGCCCCTTCCTTCGATGCCCTTTGTGGGGGGTCCATGCGGCCTTTAGCCTAGGAAGAGAATGGGAAGATGTAATGTCTGAGTTGATGCTCTCTGGGGTTCTGAAAAGCTTGCGTGATTTCTGCAAGAGGAGGCAGGCTAACATGGGCCTGGAAGCAGGCTGTCTGTGGTCACAAGGTCCACGTGCGGCTGACCTGGTGACTTGCTTCTCAAGCTGAGGATGGCCAAGCCACACCAGCTCACCCTGTCCTCAGGGCCCAGCAAACTGAGCCGGGTTTGTCCCATCAGGGTTTGCTGCAGGCCCTCCACAAACCCTGGACACCGAGTGCGTTTGGCTTGAGCTGGGTTCTGCCTGTTGGCCCCTTCGCTGCTCCAGTTTAAACTGGGCCCCATGGGATGATTTTTATTTATTCCGTAATATCATCCATGTTTCTGTTTCATTCTATTCCGTGGAAACATAAAGCGCCCCTCACTGACTAAACGGATAAGAATTTGAGCAAACTTCGGGAAATGGTAATTACGGATGGGGGGCCTGGCATGCTGCAGTCCACGGGGTCACAAAGAGTCAGACATGACTGAGTGACTGAACAGCAACATCTCTGTAGCAGGAATGGAGGAGCCGCCGTCCTGGGGCTTACAGACGGAGGGGGTGCAGGGAGCCACTGAGACCAGGTCAGGGGTTAGGGAGGGCAGGCGGCAAGGCCAGCTCCAAGCTGGGCATCCCACGGCGTTTCCAGCCCTTGAGCTGATGCCTCGATGGCTTCCTCGCTGGGGTGCAGCTGCCCAGAGGCCATGAGAAGAGTCTTGAGGACTCTTAGTGTATTTGAGGCAGGAGTGAAGAGCTCCAGCCTCTGGTCTGACCGAAATCCCAGGTGGACTGGGGTCCGGGTCTCACCTCAAAGGCATGACCGTCAACTGTCCACTTCTGCTTTTCACCTTTAGAAAAAGGAGAGGGGAGCCTTGGACCCCTGGAGCCAGAGCCCAGTACATTCCAAGGAAGGAAAAAACTGCCGTTTCACCCTCACAGCACCGGTGGAAAGTGGGATTCCACGCTGGCAGGGGAGTCATACTGCTTGTGCGGCAGGAACTAGAACTGTACTTCCAAGTGATGAAACAGCAAGTTCATGTCCTGTACTTGCTGCGGATGCTTATTTTTCCTGTGCCATCTCCTGCCATCCTACCAGAGGGTCAGGTTCAAAGGGAAAGTTGGGAAACACCATGAAAGCACCCAAATGCTTCTCCGTTGGGAGAAGACTACGGTGAAGCTGCACGTTCAGGCTTGGAGCCCCGTCCTTGCTCAAAAGGCTCACAGCACAGCAGCAGAGGCACATGCTTCCCAGAGCCCAGGTCAGACCCCTGCTTGGGGGCGCGGTGGGCTTCGGAGGCCCTGGGTTCAGGCCCAAGAAGGTGGAAAGTTTGTTTTATGAAAGCGGATGGTCCTGTGTGGGTGGCCTCTGTGAGCAAAGGTGATAGCTGCTTGACCACGTCCACTGTTTGGAGCCATGTCTCAGTCTCTGCTGGTCACAGATCGGATATCCTGAGCTGCCCTGTCCTCTTGGCGAAAGTTTAAGCTTGTGCAGACATTCAGAGCAGTGACCTGGCAATAAGTAGAGAAATCAGATCTGCGTGTCCGGTGGCTCAGGGTGGCCCCGTCCGCTGCAGGGGACACTTTCCTTACAGGTTCTTCTGCCTTAGCAAGGGGGCAGGTGAGGTGAGCGTCTCTAGGGTGTTGAATAAATGTACTGTGGCTGACAAGGAATGGGCAGACTCACAAAAAGCAAGATGGACAAGTATTTAGAATATGCCACTTAGTGAAATACCTAAGAAACAGAGTGCAGTCTGTAAGACCATCAGTTCTGTCGCTCAGTTGTGTCTGACTCTGCGACCCCACGGACTGCAGCACACCAGGCTTCCCTATCCATCACCAGCTCCCGGAGCCTGCTCAAACTCATGTCCATCGTATCACTATATAAACTAAAACCATATCCATACACAAAACGACGTATAAAGTTAGGTGCCTGTAAAATGCGCACAGACAGAACACGCTGGAACGGACCCTTTTGGGATTGGGGTGGAGAAAGAGTAGAAATAGGAGGAGAAGAGACGGATGTTTAATTAAATGAAACAAAGGTGAGGTCTGGCATGAACAATGGGCACTGAGCTGTGCTGAACGCAGCCCCACCCATCTGAGGGGCAGCTGAAGACAGGTGAACACGGGGACCGATGGAGGGTCTCCTCCCGGGATGTGATCCTCGGTGCGGGTCAGAGGAGGCGGTGTCCGCACGCTTGCTCACAGCAGGAGCATCAGCGCTTCACAGAGCAGGGCTTGCTGAGACGGGCTCTGTCTGCTCACCCACCCCGGTGTGGGGTCTCAGCATGATGAACAGCACTGAGCCGGGGGCCCAGCCCATGTTTTCAAATGAACCTTGATCTAGTCGCTTACATGCAATGTCTTCCTCTCTTTTTATGATTGTAAAAGCTAAGTATATCTCGTAAAAATGTTCTAACACCATGAAAGGGGGCACAATGATTGAGACCCCCTCCCACGCTTAACCCCCAGAAGCTCCCCCAGAGATAAACACCATGGGTTTTATATACACTCTTGCCAGTTTCTGGGCACACACACCCAGGCAGGATGACATTGTCCTAATAACTGCTCAATATTCATTGAAAGGACTGATGCCGAAGCTGAGAAACTCCAGTACTTTGAGAAACTCCAGTACTTTGGGCACCTGATGCAAAGAACTGACTCATTGGAAAAGACTCTGATGCTGGGAATGACTGAAGACGGGAGCAGAAGGGGACAACAGAGGATGAGATGGTTGGACAGCATCACCAACTCAATGGGCACAAGTTTGAGTAAGCTTCAGGAGTTGGTGATGGACAGGGAGGCCTGGTGTGCTGTAGTCCATGGGGTCTCAAAGAGTTGGACACAGCTGAGCCACTGAACTGAACTAATTGATTGTAATGATGATGATAACTTTTATGTGAGGGGAGCGCTGTGTAATTGATGGAGAATGCCCCCACTGATGAAGCTGTACCCAGGACCAGGGCTGTCTTCAGTTTTATACCCAAGGATGCTAAGGCTCGAGGTGGAGCATCTCTTGTTCCCATGCACAAGGCTGGAGTAGGGCCCAGGCACCCTTTTCGGCGTCTCCCAAGTGTGATTGCAGTCTGGTCCGGAGGCAACACTCCCTCTGTGATGCTGGCTCCCTCCCTCTTCCCCGTACCTGCCTCACCTGCACCCCAGCTCTCAGTTTCCCGTCTCTAAGAGGAATCAACTGGGAAAGATAACACCTGTGTCTGCCATCCTGTGGTCTGGGTGCTGAGACAGGGCATCACGCAGCATTTGCAAAAGCTCAACATTTCCCAGTAAATCAGAGCATGGCCTTTAGGAGACCAGGCTGGGTAGCCCAAATACACCAGGATTACAAAGAGAAGATGGTATGTGAACTTATAAGATGACAACTGTAGGGGACAGTTTGTGATCCTCTAAGACAGTCATTCCCAAAACTAGTCAAACTATTGAATTCAGACCCATTTATTTTCCTTGCATGCGTGCACACAAAAAGGACACCCCTTTATGTATAAATACATCTAACAGGTATTTTTATGTACGTATGTATGTGAAAGTCGCTCAGTGGTGTCCAACTCTTCATGACTCCATGGACTGTAGCCCACCAGGCTCCTCTGTCCATGGAATTCTCCAGGCCAGAATATTGGAGTGAATAGCCGTTTCCTTCTCCAGGGGATCTTCCCAATCCAGGGACTGAATCCAGGTCTCCTTCACTGCAGGCAGATTCTTTACTGTCTGAGCTGCCAGGGATGCCTAAGTATGCTGGAGTGGGTAGCCTATCCCTTCTCCAGTGGATCTTCCCAACCCAGGAATCGAATTGGGGTCTTCTGCCTGGCAGGCAAGTTCTTTACCAGCTGAGCCATCAGGGAAGCCCAAGTATTTATACATATATGCATATAATACACTAATTATTATTTACTATCCTTTATAAAACATATGTAACGCCATAAATTAAAAATAAAAGATTACATAAAACAAATAAAAGATTACGTAAAAGATTACATAAAAGAGAGATCATGTAAAGTGTTCTTATCACTAAAAAAGAAAACCCAAAAACAGAAATAAAGGGACACTGATTATTTCACGATGTTGAATCACCATGTTGTACATCTAAAGCACTAATAACATAATGTTATATGTCAATTATATACCAATTTAAAAAAACCCACAAAAGTACACAAGAAAACTTGGAGGTGATAGGTGTGTCTGTTCCCTTAACTGTGGCAATGATTTAAGGATGTATTAATAGGTAAAGTTCATCCAATTGTATACACAAAATATGTGCAGTTTATTTTATATGGATTATTAAATTTGGCCTTGGAATATGGAATGAAGCAGGGCAAAGGCTAATAGAGTTTTGCCAACAGAATGCACTGGTCATAGCAAACACCCTCTTCCAACAACACAAGAGAAAACTCTACACATGGACATTACCAGGTGGTCAACACCGAAACCAGATTGATTATATTCTTTGCAGCCAAAGATGGAGAAACTCTATACAGTCAGCAAAAACAAGACCGGGAGCTGACTGTGGCTCAGATCATGAACTCCTTATTGCCAAATTCAGATTTAAATTGAAGAAAGTAGGGAAAACCACTACATCATTCAGGTATGACCTAAATCAAATCCCTTTTGATTATATAGTGGAAGTGAGAAATAGATTTAAGGGACTAGATCTGATAGACAGAGTACCTGATGAACTGTGGACTGAGGTTCATGACATTGTACAGGAGACAGGGATCATCAAGACCATCCCCATGGAAAAGAAATGCAAAAAAGCAAAATGGCTGTCTGGGGAGACCTTACAAATAGCTGTGAAAGAAGAAGTGAAAAGCACAGGAGAAAAGGAAAGATATTCCCATTTGAATGCAGAGTTCCAAAGAATAGCAAGGAGAGATAAGAAAGCCTTCCTCAGCAATCATTGGAAAGAAATAGAAGAAAACAACAGAATGGGAAAGACTAGAGGTCTCTTCAAGAAAATTAAAGATACCAAGGGAACATTTCATGCAAAGATGGAGTTGACAAAGTGCAGAAATAGTATGGACCTAACAGAAGCAGAAGATATTAAGAGATGGCAAGAATTCACAGAATTATACGAAAAAGATCTTCACGACCCAGATAATCACAATTGTGTGTGATCACTCACCTAGAGTCAGACATCCTGGAATTCGAAGTCAAGTGGGCCTTAGAAAGCATCACTACGAACAAAGCTAGTGGAAGTGATGGAATTCCAGTTGAGCTATTTCAAATCCTAAAAGATGATGCTGTGAAAGTGCTGCACTCAATATGCCAACAAATTTGGAAAACTCAGCAGTGGCCACAGGACTGGAAAAGGTCAGTTTTCATTCCAGTCCCCAAGAAAGGCAATGCCAAAGAATGCTCAAATTACTGCACAATTGCACTCATCTCACACACTAGTAAAGTAGTGCTCAAAATTCTCCAAGCCAGGCTTCAGCAATGTGTGAACCGTGAACTTCCAGATGTTCAAGCTGGTTTTAGGAAAGGCAGAGGAACCAGAGAGCATATTGCCAACATCCGCTGGATCATCGAAAAAGCAAGAGAGTTCCAGAAAAACATCTATTTCTGCTTTATTGACTATGCCGAAGCCTTTGACTGTGTGGATCACAATAAACTGTGAAAATTCTGAAAGAGATGGGAATACCAGACCACCTGACCTGCCTCTTGAAAAACCTATATGCAGGTCAGGAAGCAATAGTTAGAACTGGACATAGAACAACAGACTGGTTCCAAATAGGAAAAGGAGTATGTCAAGGTTATATATTGTCACCCTGCTTATTTAACTTATATGAAGAGTACATCATGAGAAACGCTGGGCTGGAAGAAGCACAAGCTGGAATAAAGATTGCCGGGAGAAATATCAATAACCTCAGATATGCAGATGACACCACCCTTATGGCAGAAAGTGAAGAGGAACTAAAAAGCCTCTTGATGAAAGTCAAAGAGAAGAGTGAAAAAGTTGGCTTAAAGCTGAACATTCAGAAAACGAAGATCATGGCATCTGGTCCCATCACTTCATGGGAAATAGATGGGGAAACAGTGGAAACAGTGTCAGACTTTATTTTGGGGGCTCCAAAATCACTGCAGATGGTGATTGCAGCCATGAAATTAAAAGACACTTACTCCTTGGAAGGAAAGTTATGAGCAACCTAGACAGCATATTAAAAAGCAGAGACATTACTTTGCCAAAAATGTCCATCTAGTCAAGGCTATGGTTTTTCCTGTGGTCATGTATGGATGTGAGAGTTGGACTGTGAAGAAAGCTGAGCACCGAAGAATTGATGCCTTTGAACTGTGGTGTTGGAGAAGACTCTTGAGAGTCCCTTGGACTGCAAGGAGATCCAACCAGTCCATCCTAAAGGAGACCAGTCCTGGGTGTTCATTGGAAGGACTGATGCTAAAGCTGAAACTCCAATACTTTGGCCACCTCATGCAAAGAATTGACTCATTGGAAAAGACCCTGATGCTGGGAGGGATTGGGGGCAGGAGGAGAAGGGGACGACAGAGGATGAGATGGCTGGATGGTATCACTGACTTGATGCACATGAGTTTGGGTGAACTCGGGGAGTTGGTGATGGACAGGGAGGCCTGGCGTGCTGCGATTCACAAGGTTGCAAAGAGTCGGACACGATTGAGCGACTGAACTGAACTAAACCGATTCCTCAATAAATCTATAAGGATATCTCATTTGTGTTAAAGAGACACAGGCACCAGCCAGAATGAGTTCCCAATAGCCAAAGCAACAAAATAAATAAGTAGTATCTTATTAGAATAAAGTATACAGTAGATACCCACTGAGTCTGTACTCATATAAATAAGTGATGGAGTAAATAAATGGGGGCATGAGAGACAAATCTCCAATGTTAAACCTTTCCAAATACTTCTACAGCTGCTCTGCCTTCAGGGAGGTAGAGCGTACCCCAGCCCTTGAGTGTGGGCTGCCTGTGGTGGCTTCCAGGGAGGACAGTGCAGCGGGGAGGGACAGCTGGCAGTGAGGACACCCAGCAACGAGGACCTTAGCCAAGTGATCAAGGCCACCATCAACAGGACAGGGCATGCTGACACCTTGTACCCTTGATAGGATGAGATGACAGCTTTACCTCTGTGATCTTCCTCCTAAAGACACATGACCCCAATATGACAATTAGAGGATGACATCAAACAAAGCTCAGTTGAGGGACATTGTAGAAAACACTTGACTAGCACTCCTCTGAACACTCAATTTCATCAAATACAAGGGGGAGTCTGAGAAACTGTCCCAGCCTGGAGGAGTCTCAGGAGACAGGAAGATTAAATGCTATGTGGAATCATGGATAGAATCCTGGGACAGAAAAGGGCATTAGGTAAAATCCAAGGAAATTTGAATATAGTATGAAATATTGAAGAGAAGTGAAGTGAAAGTCACTCAGTTGTGTCCAATTGTCTGCGACCCCATGGACTTTATAGTGCATGGAATTTTCCAGGCCAGAATACTAGAGTGGGTAGTCTTTCCCTTCTCCAGGGGATCTTCCCAACCCAGGGATCGAACCCAGGTCTTCCACATTGCAGGCAGATTCTTTACCAGCTGAGCCACAAGGGAAGCCAGTGTGGACTTTAGTTAATAACAAGGTTTCAGGAATTCCCTGGCTGTTCTGTGCTTAGGGCTCAGGACTTTCACTGCCAGAAAGTGAAAGTGAAAGTGAAGTCGCTCAGTCGTGTCTGACTGTAGCCCACCAAGCTCCTCCGTCCATGGGATTCTCCAGGCAAGAATACTGGAGTGGGTTGCCATTTCCTTCTCCAGGGGATCTTCCCGACCCAGGGAAGAACTGCCAGAACTGTCAGGGAAGAACTGGGTTCACTGCCAGAACCTAGGTTCAATCCCTTGTCCAGAACTAAGATCCCACAAGCCACATGGCGAGGCCATTAAAAAAAAAAAAAAAAAGAAAAACCAGAAAGAACCTCAGAGCTGAGTAATTAAAAAACAATACTAGTGTTTCAACACTGGTTTATTAATTGTAACACATGGACCAGACTAATGTAAGATATTAACTCTAGGGAAAATTGGGTGCAAGGCATGCAGAAACCCCCTCTATTATCTGCTCAATAGTTCTGTGGCTCTAAAGCTGTTCTAAAACCAGTTAATTTTAAAAATAAATGAAACAGGTGTACCCAAAGACAATCTAATTGTCTCCTTACACCTCCTAGTCCAGGGAGGTGTCCCGCGCGTCCTGCACTCTGTGTGTGCCGCACAGAGGCATCCTCTCCAAGCCATGAGAGAAGTGTGTGGTTTGAAGTGAGTGAGTGAGCGAGAGTTGCTCAGTCGTGTCCAGCTGTTTGCAACCCCCATGGTCTATACAGTCCATGGACTTCTCCAGGCCAGAATACTGGCGTGGTGCCTTTCCCTTCTCCAGGAGATCTTCCCGACCCAGGATCGAGCCAACGCAGTGGTTCAAAGGGAACATGCAAGCGACGGGTTAACAGACTCAGCCCTGGCTTCCTTTTCACAAGAGAAGCTTTGTTCCCTCCTGGTCTACTTTGAAATTTGCTCGCAGTGTTCTCTCTCCAGGACAAGGTAGTTTCATTCAGGGACTAAAAGCTTAAAGAGTCTCTTTCACAATAAAGGGCAGTATTTCCTTCTTTCACAGACAAATAATCCGAGATTGAGTGTCTGTATTACTTTCTTAGAGGCGCTGTAACAAATGGGTGCCACACATTAATAAACATCTGTTGAATAAGTAAACAGCCAAGTATTCTGCCATGGTTCTGGAGGCCAGCAGGCTAACCGAGGTGTCAGCAGGGCCTTGCCCCCTCTGACACCCACAGGGAGGATCCCTCTTGCCTTTTCTGGCTTGCTTGTTTGCCAGCAATCCTTGGCTTGTAGGCGCATCCCCCCAGTCTCCCGAATCACGTGGCTGTCTTCTCCTGTGTCTGTCCTCGCGTGGCGGTCTTCTGTAAGAGGGTCTCTTTTCCTTCTAAGGACACTAGTCATATAGGATTAAGGTCCATCCTGACCACCTCATCTCAACTTGACTACAACTGCCAAGATCCTATTTCCAAACAAAGTGAGGTTAAGTGGTACTGGGATTTAGGACACCAGCATATCTCTTAGGGGATGGAGTTGGACCTGCACCAGCTGTGTGTATCACGCCCACGATCACGGTTGCCAAGTGAAGGTCAGAAACCTAGCCTGTCAGTCCTTACCCGCGAGGCCTTCTGCCACACCTCCCTGCAAGGATCCAAACTCACGTTTTTGTACAGTTAGGCAGTTTTCTGCCGGCTCATCTGAACTGGAGTAAACCTGCAGGGTCAGAACCTGTCGCCCAGCAAACAGTGTATCAATTTTTATGACTTTAGATATTAATATTCCAGCCAAGAATTTGCCCAGTTTATGATGTCAAGTAACATGGGGACCTGAAGCCACTTTGCCGGACTCTAACCATCATCAGAGGTTGCCTTTTCTGCTAACCTGAAAAAAGGAAAACAAAAAACTAAAACCACACTGTTGAGCTTTTACTTCATTTCTTGCTTCAAGGCCTTCACACACTTCATACACTTCGTGAAGAAGAAATTATCTTTTGGGCCACCATAGATGTTTGTGGACTGAATAAATGACAGGTGAAAATAAAGACTTCTCAGGTGGTAGAGTGGTAAAGTCCAATGCGGGAAACACAAGAGACACGGATTCAATCTCTGGGCCGGGAAGATCTCCTGGAGAGGGCATGGCAACCCGCTCCAGTATTCTTGCCTGGAGAATCCCATGGACAGAGGAGCTGGTGGGCTTCAGTCCATGGGGTTGCGAAGAGTTGAACTCAACTGAGCATGACGATGAGACAGATAAAGGCAAGAGTATAAGTGTTGGTCCTAAGCGCTTCACAGCATGTGCAGTGGGTACAGTGTGGACCCCACGGGGCACCCAGATGCAGAAAGGAAGAGCACCTTTTGCGATCTCACCCTGTGCTGGGCGCTGGGAGGGGAGTTGCCTCTCAGCTCCACGGGATCAGCTCTATGATAACCCCTTTTCACAGGTGAGGAGACTGAGGCCTTGGTCACAGAGCCGGCCCAGGATGAACCCCAGAACTGGCGCCTAGGTCACCCTGTACATTCTTTTCAGGCCACAGAAAATGACCTTTAATCGTGGAGCAGGAATCACCCCCTGGAGATGACATGGTCCTGCAAGGAGGTTCCCCCAAGGCGTCTGTAAACCCTGACATTCGTGCATGAGGCGTGTCCTCTCTCATGGGGCTCTCCTCCACCTGGGCCCACCGGTGACCCGAGGAGGCCGAGTGGTGCTCGGGGAAGGAATGGCCAAGAACAGATGAGGTTTTCTCATTAAGTGGCCCTGGAGTTGTCGCCTCCCCTGGAAGCTGCGTAATTGCCACTTTTAATGGGGTTGATTTAGCAGCAGCAAATTCTGCAATTTTCCCTTTTCCCTGGGGCTGGCACCTGGGCCCCCACACACCTGGGAGACCCAGGGGGCTGAGGGGTCCCTCATCCCGGGCGCCGACTCCTCAGACCACCTGGGGCCTCGTTAGCCCTGCAGCCCCGGAGCCCCTAGCGCCGCAATGGGAGAACCTCCAGACGCTGGCTTCCTGAGCTGGGCCCTCCTCTCCTGCGCCACGGCCGGGGTGGAGGCCTGAGCCATCCGGGGGCGTGAACGAGGGTGCCGGGGCTCCTGCTGTGACGGCAGCAGGCAGCCATCAAGGTCACTGCGACCTCGTCAGACAGGGTGGCAGGCTGGAAGAAACAGTGGAGTGTCTGCGGCTGGAGACGCCGGATGTCTTATTGCTTTAAATAGCACACGTTTTAACACTTTCTATCGCTATTAAAAAAGGGACAGCTTCAGGAGATTGGAGGATTGGACCTCCAGGGACCCTGTGCCCCGTGACCTGTGGACTGCGTTTCTGGAAGGTCATCTGAGAGGGGAGGGAGGGGACATCTTGCTGCAAGGAGGGGAGGGCCACGCCGCGTGTCCTTGGGGCAGGGGGTGATGGTGGGGGGCACAAGGCCAAGTGGGCCCTGCTGCCCCTCCCCAGGGCCCGGTGAAGGCACAGCCCCCACTGCCAGGCCACACTCAGACTCGGCGCCCCAAAGCCTCTGGCATCGGTTAGCATTTCTCACGCTTAGGATTCCACGCAAGGCCCCTGGGGGCCCAGGGCGCCTGGACCAGAGGCGGCCCAGCTGGGTCCGCCTGTGTCCTCCGAGGCCACCACCTTCAGGGTCTCTTCCCGGCTTCCTCTTGGGGGCCGGGGGGCAGCCCTCCCACCTTGGCTGAAATAGGGGACTTCCCTTCCAGTGGTCCCTCCAGGGACGTGGGAAGCCCCTATGGGCCCTGGACGGGTCCTTCGGCGCTTTCTGCCCCTCAGAGGAGAATTGCGTGCTGGACACTGCCCGTCAGGGAGGACATCAGTCTGCGAAGGCTCCAGGCGCAGGCAGCTGTCCTGTGGAGCGCATGGAGACAGCTCAGCTGGGTACTATGCCCCCCGCCGCCCTGGGAAGGTTTCAGAGCATCCGATGGCCCCAGAAGCAGGGTCTGAGGCTGGAGCCGCAAAGGTTACCCAGGCCAGAAGCTGCTCTGACAGCGGGGAACCTGTCTCCTCCTGGTGGTGACTGCGATGATCAGGGCAGGCCAACCCTGCCCGCTGGGGGCGTGGACCACGTGTCCAGTTCTCGGGCTCCCGAGCTGTGGCGGCCACCAGGGGCATCCCTCTCATGTGGCCACGTGCCTCCACTGGACAGCATCCCTCTGTCCTTGCCATCCTGGGGACCGCGTCCCCCCCGCTGGGCCTTTCCTGTGGCCTCTGGGTGGGGAGGGCGGGAACGGGCAGTTTCCTGCTCTGGCCGTAGCCAGCAGCCTGGGAAGAGTTTACCAACAGAGAAGGTCTGTTTCATCACCTTCCTTCCCTTCGTCCTCGCGGCCCCCAGGACTGGGCCTGGGCCTGGACCAAGCCAGGTCTCTCTTTCTGCAGAACCGCCCGTGGGGACCCTTGCTTTAAGGGGACCAGATGCACTCACCCCACGCCCCTGGGGGTTAACTTTGGCATCTCCATGGCCCCATTTGCGTTTCACAGACACCCACATCCTTGAAGCCAAGGCTACTCGTGAAGAGCGTCTAAATGGGTCAAGGTCGAGGACCCTGTAGTTTGATGCTGTTGGTCTTGAACTGGGGGAACTCAGCCCAAGCCCTTGTAATCTGGGGCCCTCATGCAGGAATGAGGCCTCCCCTGCCTGGCGCAGCCCTGGTAGAATTGCCCAGTTATTACTCCTGGCTGTAACCAGGCCCACCTTCTCAACACGAGGCTTTCCAGAGGCCCTCTCCGGCTTGGAGCCCCGTCTCACCACTTTCTTGGCAGTGTACGATGCTTGGGCCCCAGGGACACAGGCCAGGGGTCAGGGCCTCGAGCCCCTTCTTCCTGGCCCCGAGCTCTTGAGAACCTGCCACTTGGCCTGGCTGGTGGTGGAGTCTGGGGCCCTCCCACGGCCATGGTCAGGGGACTCTCCCCTCCGCCATGGATGGTCAACGCTGGCCTCTCTTCAGGCAGGGAGCCGAGCCTCAGGCAGGCCCATGTCTCTTCCAACCTTCCTCCCAGAGAGAACCTCAGACCCAGGAGACAGTCCATCCACTGTGACGGTCTTGCTGTGAGTGGCAGAGCCACACACTCCCACTCAGTCTGGGCCCAGGTTTTCTGTGGTTTTCAAAAGGCCAGGTTGACATTAATTCTGAAAATGCACTCCGTTGCCTTGGGTGGGTCCTGCTCCTGTCATCTCCACCATAGGCGTCAGCCAGGGTCAGGTCTAATGAGATCAGAAATAAGCCATGAGAATGGAAGAAAAGCCAGAAACTGCTTTTGCCTTGACAAGAGCTTTCTGTGTCTTAGAGGCTCAATTTTTGGCTTCCGTGAGAGAGTCCCATTAACGGACCACACTCATTCCCTTTCTGATACCCGCGTTTTCCTGCCTTTGTATCTCGTCACTGAGTCTCTGGACGGGAGGACTCTGCCATCATCTTCGGCTGGGTTGCCATAACACAGAGGGGCTGTCGGCAGACAGCTGACCATAGATCTGGGATGCAGACCAATAGAGCATCGCATCCTTAATCCCAGGAGCGGGAAAGCTCAGGTCCAGGAGACCCAGTGAGACCTTGTGTTGCCCTGCTGGAGGCCACCGGAAGCCTGTTGTTGTCCCATAAAGACTGTCAACCGCTCGTAATTGAATCCAATTAGAAGGAGATTGTCTAACTTTAAACAAATGGCGAACCAGCGAAGCGTTCTCTGGTGAGCTGCAAATTTGATGCCTTGGCACTTCCCAGCTCTGTCAGGCCGAGCACATACCCAACTTGGAGCCAAATACACTAATGCCGAGAATTAGTCTAAAGGCACATGAGAGGCTGGGTAAAAGAGGATGATTTTTTGGACTTAATATTAAAGCCCTCGTTTGCTGTACTGGACTACACGCTCACAGGATCACCTGCCCATTTCACAATTAAACTATTTCAGGAGTTCTAATGTACGGGATATTAACTCCTTTGTACTAAACCTTACATCATGTGTCCTTCCTTTGCCCTAGTTTATTTTTTTAAAAAATTCTCCATGGAGACAGTAAATGTTTTTAATAAGAAGTTGACAATCCACTTTCTCCATACTTTAGAAGTAACCAGGGTTAAGCCTTCTGATCATATTACTCGATGTGTTCCATTTGGGGTTTTTCTTCTCTTGCATCGTGAGCCAGAGACGTGAAGACAATTTATGAATTAGAGGCAGTGACATCATGCTGGCCTGTTTGAAAAAACATTCCATCATATGTGCGTGCTGAAAGATGAGTCTGGGGTCCAGGAAGCTCGGGTCCAGGCGTGGTGGGCACAGAGCCGCACCCCAGGCTCCACTTCACTTAGAAACAGCAGTGCTGTGTAAACCATATGCATTCATACACCCTTCAGAAAGTGAATGGTTAGCCCAACTGTGGTACATCCATTCCAGGGAGCATGACTTATAAGGAAAGGGAACAAATTACTGATATTCACTGACACTTGGATGGATCTCCAAAGAATTCTGCTGAGTGAAAAATACGCCCATCTCTAAAGGTCAGATGCTGTCTCATTCTGTTTATAAAACATTCTTTTTGTTTTGGTTTGATACATGTATAGATTCATTGCTATTTATGATACTCATGCTATTATTTGCTGTTTAATACTTAACACTCTTGAAATGACAAAATTCCAAAAGTGAGACTAGGTGAGTGGTCAGCAGTGGGTGGGAAGTTGAGGTTGGGGGTGGGGGTGGCCCAAGAGGTAGGTTGTGAAAGGGCAGCCTGAGGGAGGTAGTGATGGAAACTGGGCCCTGGCCGTGGTGGTGGATTCACAGATGTGATAAAATTGTATAGACTAAACACCCACATGCACAAGAAATGAGTCCACACACAGCTGCGAGCCATGTCACTTTTCTGGCTGTGATGTTGTAGTTTTTCCAGGTGATACCAGTGGGGAAGCTGGGAATGGGCGTATGGGATCTTCCAGTGTAATTTCTTACAAATGCATGAGAATCTTCAGGTAATTCAAAATTTTAGAAAATTAATTAAAACAAAACATGAGTCCAGGTTGTCTTGGAATTAGTGAAATAATACATGCCTGCAGTAACAGGATGGTGTCATGATCTGTTGCTGTTTCTGATTGATCTGTGGTTCTTCCCGATGACTGCCAGCGTTGCTAATGGGAAATCAGTTCTGGGCTTAATGCAGGCTCTCCAGCATCTGCTGGTGCCCTGATGGGCTCCTCACCCTCTCCTGGGGCCTCGGGGGGAGCCCTGAGCTGGGCGGAGGGAGCCCGCTGTGCCAGGCTGAGGAGCGGGGAGAGTTCTGGAAGGTCTGGCAGGAGCCTGGAGAGGCTGGGCAGGCGGGCTCCCTCCTGCCCTGGACGGAGGGTGGCCTGAGCCCTGGGCACTGCCCCGTGGGCACCGTGCTGATCCTGCTCAACTCAGAAGCCGGGCATTGACAGGCCTGGGCTCAAGGCTCCAGAGGGCCTGGCCGGCTCCTCCGCACTGCCTGGGGTCCCCAGCTCTCCCCCAGACATCTCTGCTCCGGGATGAATTTCTCTTCTTTTGGAAATGACAGCAAAAAATTAAGTTCATGTGTGTAAGGGTGTATATGAGTGTGTATGTCAGTATATGTGTGTAAGTGTGTGCGTGAGGTGTATGTGATGGTGTGTGAGTGTGTGTGTGTGTGTATGAGGGTTTATGTGAGTGTGTGTGTGTGTGTGTGTGAGGGTGTATGTGGGTGTGTCAGCATGTGTGTGTGTGAGGGAGTATGTGAGTGTGTGTGTCAGTGTGAGTGTATGTATATGTCTGAGGGTGAATATGTGTGCATGAGAGTGTATGTGAGTGTGTCAGTGTATGTGTGTGAGTGTGTGTGTGTGTGTGAGTGAGTTTGTGTGTGTAGGGATGTGAGTGGGTGTGGGTGAGAGTGAGTGTGTGTGTGTGTGAGCGTGTTTGTGAGTGTGTGTTTGCGCACACTACACTGATCAACCTTCTCCATAATCCTTTGAATTGAACAAAGGGTTGAAAAATTTTCAAAATTAATAGAGTAAATAGATGATACTGGAGAGACATTCTGCTATGTAATATCCTTTTTTAAAAGGAGACGTAAGCTGTAAGACTGGCTGCTCCGTCTGCCTCCGTCTGAACCTCTGAAATCTTTCATCCCTTTGCCCAGCTGACCTGAGGCCATGTCACTCAACCCGCCCTCAAATCCACTCACAGCCATTCCTCAGGAAATATCCGTCTTAAAATCCACACTGTGGTGTGGGGGGGGCCCTGTCTGGGAATGAGTAGATCAGGGAAGAAATGCCTAAGGATTGCATTAGGAGGGATGACGAGAGAGTGTAACCGGTGAATAACATCTGTTTGCACGGTTCAGGATTTGCTGGAAACGGCTCCCTTTTCTCAGCTGCCCACCTGAAAAGAATTTTCTCTGATGACAAATGTAGTAGGTGTTAGCTGCTGCGGCAGGTGCAAAGAAGGCAGGAGGGGCTCTTTGCCTGCTCTCATGTCCCTCGATCCGCTTGCTGAAGCCTGCACTGCTCAGCGGCGACTGCAGAGACTCGTTTGTAGAGGGGGTGTCCGTGGGCAGCCCTGTGCCTTTCTGCACGGAGATGCTTTCATTCTTTAGGGTGGCCCACCTTGCACCTGGAGGGCTGCGTCTGGGCTGGGAGGTCAGAAGGGTGCGGTGTGACGACAGGGATGTACAAGGCACCAGGAGTTGAGTCCTGCGTCCTCCGGTGAGAGGCATGGAGGACCCCACCGTGATGGGGGAGCTGGTCTCCCCTGTCCTCAGAGGTTAGCAGTGCCTTTCAAAATTGCACAGGCTAATTGAAATTGTTTATTTTGGAAATACTTCTCCTTTTGTGGGCATTTATGTTTAAATCAAAGTAGACTTGTAAGTTCAGTGTGAGCTCCCGATGAGAGTCTGCACCCTCGGTGGGTGTGTGGATGGTGAAGATCTGAGCAGATTAGCCTGCTTGGCCCTGGGAACAGGCTCCTAAGATTGGCTTCCGGGAGAAAAAGGGCATCCACTGCTCTCTACTCTAGTGACAGTCTCGTCCAGTGACCATGGGCTTGGTGTTTAGAGTGGTGACTGTCTTCCAGCCCCTAGGCAGCCTTCTACCTCCAGGACTTTGGACAGGCTGCATAAGCTCTCTCATCCTCAGTTTCCCTGCTTAAAACTCACTGCTGTCTATGATCTCTGCAAGAAGAAGATGAGTCGATTCATCTAAAACACCTTGCCTGGTACCCAGCATATGCCTGAGACCGACTTTCAGGCAGAAGTGCCTCCTACTATGGTTTACCATCCCTAAAGGGTCACTTTGCATCTTTGATGTCTAGCTTCCCTAGTCTTTCCAGGATCAAGGATCTGTGTTTGTTTCAGAAAAAACTATCAGCCACCAGTGCCTAAAGGTAAGTCCCTTGCAGGCTGGGCTCACTGATTATCTAGTAGCTTATAATAATTGGTCGAAGGCATTCATCCTAGGGGTTTGATTAGCTGGAATCAGCTGAGCATTTTGTATTTCTTTACTGTAAGGCTTTTTGGAAGTAATTCCACCCATCATTAGAAAGGCAAACTTGGCCTTCCACCAGGAACCTCTGCCAAGGCCATCTTTCCCAGTGGGAGGCTGCTTGCGGCTGTGCCGGCATCTCCTGGGGGCAGGGAGAAGTCCCTCTGCGGGGCTCAACTTGGGGTGAGGACACATGCTCACGTGTGTGAGTGTGCACACGTGTGTGTGCTTCTGAGAGAGACTCATCAGGGCCTTGGATCTTCATAAAGACCAAGACAAGGGTACCGTTTTGGTCTTTGTTTGGGAGCACAGTTCTGTTATATTCTGGATGCTTCCTCACGTGGACATTCGAGCCCCTTCTCAAGACAAAGAAAACGTCCTAAGTGTGATCCCCCTGTTCACAGGCACATCCCCCAGAAAAACCGGGGCTCTTTCCCTTTAAAACACCCACTTTTCTCCTGATGCCGGAGTCTGTGTCTTTAAGACAATAATTGCTGAATTGAAATTTGAGACTGTTATCTTAATAACCAATTACTCAAATAACTTTGAAATTGGCTTAAATTGGCTCGTCATGCTACATTTACCTGAATCTTTTTATGGGAAAGTTAGGAACAAGAGAAAAAAAAAATTCTTGGCGGTCTCATTTGTTTGGTTTCACTGAAGGGTCTTATTTGCAACAAGCAAGTGGCTCTGGGTCTCCATGGCCCGGACCTCCGCCTCCTAGGATGGAGCCTACTCTGCTGCGGTCTTCTCCAAGGTCCACCCACCCACCGCCACAGCCCCTTCCTGGCCTCCCTGGGTCTTTCCAAAATAAGGCTCTCCCTGGGTGAGGGAGCAAACATTGACGTATGTCATGTCCGTGAAAGAAATTCCCCTCTTCTCTGCAAGAGATTTCATGGATTTTTTTTCCTTTTGGAAAATAATAGATGAGGTTACATAGCTCTAATTTTCTCCCTTCCAACAGCTATGAAAGCTTAAAGGTGAGAGTCACAATCTTTAAACTAAGGGAATTCACCATTTATTAGTGGTTTGAATGGACAAGGGCGAGTGCCTGGGAGCAGTGTACTCGGGTTTTATATTTAGCTATAAACCCAGTAATAGAATATTACATCTTTTTCTCTAATCTAGTCTTATATCTGGTCATTTTTCTTATAGTCTAAACTCAAGTAATGGGAATTCTTAATGCTCTTCACAACCATGCTCCTTTTTTTTTTCTTCCCCTGCACTGTTAAAGAAAAAAATGTTGCTTCTGCAAACATTTTACTGATTTTGCAAAGACCCAATTCATTTTATTTTAGAAACAAGTGTAGAATGTTGAAGCACTTACGGATCATAAGTTTGGGGACAAAAATAAGGTAGCATAAGGGAATGAGGAAAATGGCACCAACTTTCAGGACAGCCCCAAAGATCTGCTCAGTTCATAGGATCCCCACCTCCTCTCTGATACCTGAAGCCCCCAGCACTGGGTGGAAACTTGGAGCCTGGCTAGGGAGGGGGTACTTTTGTTTACAGGTTGCCTTGGAAACGTGTGAATGTATTTATAACTTAGCTTCTACTCCCTGACCACAGAGAGGCTGGAATTTTCATAACTGAATCCCAACATAGATGGGCCTCTATTTTAAGGCATTGGAACAAAGACAGGAAAAGAACAAAGATGATTTCCAGGTTCCATATTGATCTCCAACGGTAAGAAGACAAATGACTCTTTCCAGACACGCTGCTGCTCCCTGGAGAAGGGGTGTTCAGAATGGCGGGATGTACGAGAAGCCGAGAGGAAGGAGGCATGGGGGCTCGGAGCTGGGGACTCTCCCGTGTGACTCCACACGCCCTGGGTGTACATACCCATGGTGTGTATGCACACGCTTGGTGTGCACACACTGTGGTGGGCTCCTGGGTGTCCAGCCCCCGTGTCCTCATCTGTAACATAAGATGAAGACCTTTAAACTTGCAGCCCCGTGATGGAGACACATGCTGGGAAGTGGCGGGGAGGGTGGCAAGTGGGCAGAGCAGTGACCCTGAAACAGAAGCCCTTTTCCTGAGGGGTCCTAGCAAAGCCCTCGCTGCCTTGTCTCTGGGGTTCTTATCTCTGGAGCCAAGAAAGATTAAGCTTCCCACCCTCCCCTACGTGTTTGGGAGAATGAAATGAGAAGAAGTATGGAATGGAGTTGGAAAATTGTAAAGCACTCTATATGAATATGAAATATTAGTGCTTTCATGATGCAACAGGATTTTCAACCTCATAATTTACCTCCAACTCCGGGAGGAAATCACCTTGTCATAAAAACATCTTGGAATGGTGAACCATTATTCTTCTATACTGGGAGAAAATTCAGAGAGGCTTCCAAAAGAACGAGATTATAAAACCGTAAAAGAATCTAAGTTCAAAAGCCCTTGGAAACTGCTGGACTGAGCCTTAATAATTCAAACAATTCAGCCAAAGTTTTTCTTTCTTATGGAATAAAACTTTTTTTTTTTTTTGACACACCAGATAACGTGTCATAAAGAGCTCGGGCAGGCTCCAGAAACATGGACCCTGAGCTTCTCCCACTCCTGAGTTCCCTTTTGGACGCCTTGCCGGGTTTCCAGGATGCTGGCGGTCCCCAGAGAGAGCTGCCCAGGCTGGGACCCGTCCCTGGCTTCCCTCACTGCCTTTGCTCATGTCCACATCTTCCCTTCCCTCGCTCCCCTCCCCTCCTCCTCTTCTTCCCTAGCTGATGTCATGGTTGTCCCATGACCTCATCCGGAAGAGGCTTTCCTGCTCCCTCTGCAACCCATCTCTTCCTGCTCAGAGCCTGGGTGGCAGGCATCAGCTAGAGACTCATCTCTGGGTGGGCTTGACCACTGCAGGGCCAGGGTCAAGAACTGGGGAGTAACAGAGCTTAGGGGTGTTCCTGAGAATAGAAAAAGAGAGAGAAGAAGGGTGTTGGGAAAGCATTTCTGGCCTTTTCTACATTATTCTAATGATTTTGGCAATGCCTTGCTTGCTTAAGATTTGCAAGGGAGCACACTTTTTTTTTTTTCTGGGAATATTTTAATATAAGAAATAGGTTTCCAATTTTATTTGTAATGCAAAAGAAGAAACTTAATATTCTGTATGCCATGGAGGAGGCTTCCAAAGAATCTTGGCAAATACAGTTTTTAGAATAAATATCTTGTAATTTTTTCTATCTACAGAAGGACTAGGATATTGAAATAAATGCTTGTATGTATTAAAGTGGGCTTCCCAGGTGGCGCTAGTGGTAAAGAAGCCACCGGCCAATTCAGGACATGTAAGACATGCAGGTTTGAAGTCTGGGTCAGGGAAGATCCCCTGGAGGAGGGCGTGGCAACCCACTCTAATATTCTTGCCTGGAGAACCCCGTGGACAGAGGACCCTGGCGGCTACAGTCCATAGGACTGCAGACAGCAGGACACGCATGAAGCAACCTAACATGCACATGTGTTAAAGTACAAAGACTTTTGTAGTTTTTGCTCTGGACTCAACTAGGGAAAGTTGATTGAGTAGAACGTGGGGCCCCTGAGTGGACGTCGTTAGCTCTGCTCATTTAGTTACAGGTGGAGTTGGTACAAGAGGAAATAGCCAGTGATGCCACAATGGAAGGCTGGGAAGAGATAAGTGAGCATGTCTGGTTTTCTTATGTGCAAAGATGGAGCTGGCCCTGCTGAGTCACAAGAAGCAGAGCGGGCCTTGGGAATCCCCCGGCCACTGTGGCTCCTGGCAGACTGGGGTCCAGCAGGCTGTGGTGCCAGCTGGCTGACCCGGGATGGCTCCAGCCAAAGGCGAGACTGGGAGGCAGGTGACCAGAGGGCATGCCGTGGGTTATGCAGCTGTTTTGCAGCTCAGCAATTGTGTGGTCCTTAGACCCCCCACCCAGGTGGGTGCCAGCAGTCAGAAAACTACAGTGTCAGAGGAAAAGGGGCAATGATACGATTTCATTTGTGTCCTTCTCACGAACAGGAACTGTGAAAATAATCAGGATTTGGGAGTAATACCTTGCATTCTTGAAGCTTGCACAGAGTCACAAGGCGTTGTCACGATATATTCACTTGGTGTCATTCACCCTCCTCCACATTATTTTATGGCACCTGGTATTATGTTTCACGGCCACACTTGCATACCCTGTTGTCGACTGAAGAAAAGTGCACACTGGATAAAATGCACAACGGGAGAGTCGTCAGTTAAGTTTTATTCGGGGCAAAATGAGGCAATCCTGGGAAACAGCATAACTCTGAGAAACTGCTCCAAAGAGGCAAGGGGAAGGCCAGTATGTACATTATTTCAGTGAAGGGGGTGCAGTCAAGAAGGCACTGTCACAGAGGCTGGCCCCTAGTCGTGAGGAGCAGGTGTCACGGCCAATGACCTCAGCGCTTTTCTAGGTATGAGGAGAGGCAAGAACTGGGCTCGCAAGCTCATCTCCTGAAAATATCTAACTCCCTGAAGACCTGTTCTTGCGGTTTCTCCCAGAGCACAGGGTGCCTCTTTCCTGATGCCCACCCCCAACTCTTTCAGGAAGTGCTGAAGGTCAGCAGCTGCAGTGACTCTTGCTTTAATCTCTGTAGAGATCGGTGGCAAATGCCAGGTTCCAGTTGGCACTGTGGAGGGCTTCCCTGGTGGCTCAAGCAGTAAAGAATCTGCCTGCAGTGCAGGAGACACAATTTTGATCCCTGGGTTGGGAAGATCCACTGGAAAAGGGCATGGCAACCCACTCCAGTATTCTTGCCTGGAGAATCCCATGGACAGAGGAGCCTGGTGGGCTACAGTCCATGGGGTCGCAAAGAGCAGGGCACGACTGAAGCAGCATAGCACACACACACACTGTTTTGCTCTAGTCAAATGATTTTTACAAAGCAAATACACCTCAAGTGTTCTACTGAAATCTAAAACTAGTGATGTAAGTGACCACCCTTCAGAATCACACCCTTCAATTTGGAAACCATGAGGAAGGGTCCCAGCAGTAATTCTGCTGGGGAACTTGTATGCTCGGCTGCAAAGGCAACAGAGGAGGACGCTGATACGCTCCTGGCCCATTTGCCACCACGGCATTGCTGGACCTTGCAGCCACTCTTAGGAGTTTCCAGCATGTGCGCATAGCAGCTGCTCCACGGCTTTCTGGGTGGGCAGACCCACTGAGGGCAGGAGGGTGTGATCTCTATGCCAAGGAAGTGCTCACAGCCTCCTCGGGTCATCAACATTTCCTCACAGCCGGTCAATGCTACCACAGAGCAGATTTGTAATCCAGGTAATATTTACCTTGCGACCTGTGATTAGCGTAAAAGCATGCTTGGTGACAAACCTTGGGGTCACGTGGCACCTGAACACCGGGGATCGCATCTGGTGCAGTGCAGACCCTCTTGGTTCACAGAAGGGGGTGGTCAGTCCTGGGCCTCCCATCCAAGGAGTGAGAGTGGTGAGCACCCTCCGGGCGGTGCCCACACACCTGTCCTTTGGGCAAAGAGCATGTAGGACACAGCTCCTCCCCACTGACATGCTCAGGAGGCTGAGCGAGAAGGCTCATGAAATTCCGGGATGTGGGATGAAGTTAGAACAGCTCTGCTTGACCTTGGGCGTTCCCAAGGAACATCTGCAGACCTTTTCTGGGGAGCTTACTCCAGAAACAAGTCTCAGCCAAGTATTTGGTTTTTGAATAGCCTGAACTTGGCATTTTGGGGTGAAATATGATGTTTAAACTTCAAGCTCAAATGGTGTTTTTTTTTGTTTTTTTTTTTTTTCCCCTTAGATCAAACTGTGGCTCAAACTCATTGAACAGTTAGAATTTTTCTTTTCTTACACTTGGTGATTTTATTACACGTTGACATTACGAAATTGATTACCTAGTATTGGGAATTCTCCAAAACTGCATCCAAAGGCTGAAACAGAACATAATGCTGTTTTGTTTTGTTTTGTTCCCCCAGAACCAAATACTACCAAACAATGGATTAAGAATCCATTCACTATTATCTCCCAAATTGAAAGATAATTCCACCTTCCAGCTGTTGAGGAAATTCTACACATCAAAGGTGACAGGCAGGGCAGCTCTGGTTTTCAGAGAGAGATTGCTTCATAATTTCTGGGCCAAATGTCCAGTCCCGACAGTCTGATAATTGCAACAGTCTATGGACAGAGTTGGGGTTTTCCACCTGGGTAGCCAAAAATCAAGGTAGGAGACAGGCTGCCTTGGGCTCGAGTTCTCCACACTGGTGTCCCGAGTGTCTTCCTAAGAGGTTATGAACAGTAGTTTCCTCTCACTGATCCAGAACAGTTGTTTTAACTGTTAAATTAAAAGTGTTATGATCAAAGAAACCTATTTGGACGGGGACAGAGGATGGTAAAGTGAAGAAATGGTGGCCCGGCGTGTCTTCACCACGAGGTTATGTCTGAGTGGCCTATGGCAGAGCATCTGCAGATGTCTGAGGTTCTTGAGACAGAAGAGATGCAGTGCAAAGGAAATTCTAATAATAATCTTGAAACCAAGTAATAAATTACCCGGCAAGCCCGGGAGTGAGTGGGGGGCTGTGAAAGGGGGAAATAAGTCATTCCCAGGCCTCGTCTGGGGACAAGAGGGTACAGAAGTAATTGAGGGTCACAGCAGAAGTGGAGGAATAGGATATCTTTGGGAGGATGACTTAGAATCTGTTTTTCCATCATTTTAGAGAAATATTTGTTTGACGTTTCCCCAAGAAGGGGAGGTTTCTCAGCCCGTTCCATCGGGAGGCAGAGGGCGCGTTGCAATTGGGACAAGCAGGGAAATCACAGGGTCCCTGGGGTCCCTGACTGTCTGCTGCCCCTGGCCCAGACGAGAAGAGGAGGGACCCGAGCCCAGACACTGAACGGAACAGTGGCCGGGGTGCGGAGGGACACGCTGGCAGGAGCTGAGGTCTTTCCCCAAGGGCTCCAGCCACCTCCGGGAGCTGCGGGGGGAAGATGAGGGGCCACGTGCTGAGCACAGGCACCTCCCGCGAGTTTCCATCTGATTGCCCATCGCCAGAAGCTAGTGCGACACCCAGGGTGGGGAAGCCCGAAGCTGCGTCCAGCTCAGCCCCTGGACAGAGGGCGGAGGACGGGGCAGAGATGGGCTGGGGGTGACTGGAGGGTGCCCAAGACAGAAAGTGGCCAAGAGAGGAGTGAAAATGTACCACAATGTGGCCAGGTTAATAAGGAGAGAGGGGTGGCTAGTAATGCAATCAAATCAGTTAAAAAAAAAAAAAAGAAAGGAACAACGATGGAAAAAACATGTACAAGCGATAAATCCAAGTAAATCTGCCAATGAGCTGAACTCTCCCATGAACTGCAAGGCCACCCCTGTCTTTCAGGGTCCCCAGATCAAAGCCCTTACCTTCCTTCAGCTGGTGGGCCCCTCATGGGTACCCTATGCTACCGTTTTATGCCTCGTACAGGGCCTGGCACACGGAGGGTTGCAGGGCACGTGGGGACTAAATGGCCCCCTCCTCAGAGCTCTGGTCACAGAGTGGAGCCTTTGGCTGTAACCCCCCCCCAAAATTAGCCTTCTGAGACTCTGGAATTCTGGCTCTTTTCCTGAGAGAGACCTCTTTCTTACTGGCGGTTCTACCTGGTCAGGGAGAAAACAGTGATCCACAGCTTGCTCGTTTGTGAAACTTTCCCAGAATTGACATATTGTATTTCATGTGGACAGAAACACAAAATCGTTTTATTTATAACTAATCCAGCATTGCTCACCACTACCCATCTATTGATTAGGAGAGAAAAATGTAGCTAAATAACCTGGTATTATTTAGCCTGGTGTTGAGCTTATTCAGACCTGACGATTAACCAGATCCCTTCAGGCAGTTCTCAGCTTTTTCCTGGAGAGAAGTGGTCTGCTCCTCCGAGGCTGCCCTCCTCTACCCTCCTATCCAGGGGTCTGCACAGTGGTGTGGTGGGGAAGATTCAGGACCCTACTCTCCCTGTGTCTCAGGGCACCCTGTCTTCTCCACCTGGGACCTTCCCATCAGCGGGGTCAGAGTTCTGTGGGTTGACCTCACTCAACTTTGCTGTGTTTGGAACCAAAAACTGGCAGCTACCTTCTAGGGTCTCAAACAGGAGAGAACAAGAAGCCCTCTTGTACTGGACTCAGTTATCCCCCCAAATTTATATGTTGAACCCTAACCCTCAATGGGATGGTGCTGGGGGATGGGGCCTTTGGGAGGTGATTAGGTCTCGAGGGTGGAGCCTCACAAGAGGGACCAGTGCCTTTACAAGAAGAGACCCCAGAGAGCTCCCCGACCCCTTCCTCCATGTGGAGACACAGCGGAAAGACAACCTTCTGTGAACTAGAAGGGGAGGCCTCAGCAGATTCAGAATCTGCCAGCATCCTGATCTTAGACTTGCAGAAGCCTGAGAAGAATGTTTCTGTTGTCTACAAGTGTTCCCGCCTCTGGCATTTTTGTTATAAGAACCCAGACCAACTAAGGTTGAGGTCTGAGGTTCCTGAACTTCTCAGTAATTAAGACTAAGGTTTACCCACCCCTCCTCCCACCCCAGAACTGGGGAAGGGGCTTACCTTTCCTCTGCTTTCCCTGAGTTACAACCCCTCCGGCCGCAGATGGGTCTGAGGCCTCGCCTGGTCACAGGCAGGTGGATCACCATCCTCACACTCAAGTTGAGTCCCACAAGCTCAGGCTCATCGGCCACAAGGAGGTGATGGGAAGTCTGGCAGATGCCCTCTCCCCACAGTGGTCTTGCTGGCAGAGTTCTTCCTTCGAGGACTTGTCTCTTCTGTGCCTGCACAGATCTGGAAATCACCCCACTCCGCTTTTTCTGGGTGACAAATCCTAGGGACCCATCAGGAAGTCTGGTCCTCTAAGCAACTCTGGCAAAGACAGAGGAATCACACGTGAACAGTTTTCAGGACATTGCCCCATTACAGCCAGGTTTGGGAACCTGTTGGGCTCTGTCTCTCTCAACATCACTCTGCCTGGCAGCATAATGGTTATGGGCAGGTGCTGGGTTCACCCTTTGGAGTGCCTGCTTTTAAACCAGAGTTGGTAGAGAGTGAGAACTGGCACACACGGGGCTTGCATGGGTTAACCTGCGACTCCATGAGTGCCTGCAGCAGCATCTTCGAGGTTAATGGTGAGTCAAGGGGAAGAAGCTTAAACGTGGCCGGAAGTGCAAGCACAGCCTTGACTCCTCAGACCCTAAGCAAAGGGGTCTCGAAACAAAGGCGGCATGTGCACCTTTTAGGGACATGGATGTAGGTAGTTAAGAAATTCAAATGATGACATTCCAGGGGTGGGAAAAAAGAATGCTTGCCTTGTGTTAATTTGGAAGCAATGAATACAAGATTTTGCTGTTGTTTAAAAGGAGAAAGCGAGGGAAATCGAGGTGAAGGTTTGCAGTGGGAGGAGGGAAGTTGTCTCAGAAATCCTGGGCGGTGGCTAATAATGAGAGATAGCGCATGGTGAATCTAGAGCAGCTCCCCCTCACCGTGGGCTTTGATCTGTGCTGTGGCTTCGGGTGTGTTTTCTTTGTAAGCAAAAGGCTTCCACTCCGTGGTCCTCTGCAGCACCCGCCACTGCATAATTGGCTCTTCGCGGCACCGCCAGCATCAGAGCCACAGCACCCAGTGACACAACACCTTGTCAGTAACACCGATGCCACGTCGGCAACAGAGGCGCTCCGCTAACCTTTAGCCAGGCTGGAGGCATTGCCACTGTGGTCTCCCCCTCCAACCCCAAAACAGCCAGTGATGTTCACTTTCAAACATGCAAACTCAAAGCACCTGTGTTTAATTTTCATCGGGAGCACCGTTTTCATTTCTGAGCTGCAAAACTTCCGTGCTCCCGGCCCCACTATGTCAAAAATGCACAGTGGCAGATTGGCATACTGGGCTATTAATAATTTGCTGTATGTGTTACAGATGTTGCCTAAATGAACGGTGTTCTATCACTGTTTCTTGACATTGGGGCCCTTGGGGTGGCAGGCTAAGACCCAGATCTGTCTACAACCTGCCTGTTCTGGAGAGAAAGAGGGGAAAAAGTGGCCCCTCTGAGCAGAATCACATTCCAGTTTGCAAAGCCAATTTCTCAGATGTTCGCTCTGTCCTGTTCCTTGTTCTTCCACTCAAACCTCATCTGGCCATGAAGAAAAATGATGTGATGCAATTTTTTATTCTACGCTTGACACTCTTATGGAAGGCAATGTGGTTCATTGATTCCAAACTCCAAAAAGGTCAAGAAATGAGGAACCACATTTTTGGAAGCAGCCCAGGAAAAACTTTCAAGCCCAGGAAAACAAAACTGCTAATTATTACCCCTTCTGTCGCCATTAAGCTTCAGAGGAGCCCTGAGCATATGTTTCATGAGCCTGTACTTTTATATTAAAACATTATTGAGGCACCAGGTGAAATGTACATTACCTGAAAACCAGCTGAAACGGACAGTGGGTTTAAATTTTGACAGCCAACAGCTGTAGGCTCTCTCTAACTTTATTCAAATAATGAAACCAATAGGCTATGCTACAGTTTCAAGTGTCCCCAAACAAATTTATATGAAAAATGATAATAATTTATCTGAGATGACTTCTGCCAAGAAACAGATATTTCTCTGTTACTTCTGAAGGGTTGGGAGGGGAAAAACAAACTGACTATTATAAAACATGTAACTTGGATAGTTTAAGAATCTAACAAACAAAAATGTGTCTTTTCAGTTTAGATTAATCACAGTTGCCCTGCTTACCCCTTCTGTGGCCACAGTGATTTTTGAAATGCTAATAAATTAGATCTCCTTTTCATCCCTGGAGTTTGGAAAATGGTTCTTTCCAGACAAAATACATGTGTGGGCAGCATGCCCAAGTGTTTTATATATACGTATATATACATATACACTGTTACAAAGTGCCACACACCAGTGAGCCCTCCATTGAGTAACTCCAGTCTGAGTAAAACCTGGAGCTTGGCGATCCAAGTTTAAGCCAAATGGTGCCAGATAAAATTCCAATTTAGACACGGTTCCAATCCACACTGCTCTCAGCCTGTAACCTTCCTGGAACAGAGCAGATTTAATAGTGTCACCAGTAGGGCACGCATAAATAGCATCTTTTATTGGTCACTATTTTGGAAATGTCAAGAGGGCTACAGTACAGTTCCAGGTTGCATTCAGCTATCACTTTACACACCTCGCTGGACCCTGGAATACATTGTTTTCACTGTGACATATTCTAATGCCAAATGAAGAAGTGTTTTCACTTCTGACACGGGACTTGGCCGCGTATTTCCTGGTAGTTCACCCACACCCACTTGCTGGGGGCTCCTCTTCCTTGGGCGTTACACCTGACCTAGCGCCTGTGGGTCCCCCAAGGACCCAGCTCCCAAGAGGCCCAGGGTCCAGGTGTAGAGACGAGATTTGTACCTGAAAGGGTGACTGTGGCGACAACTGAAAAATAGGTCTCTTGGGTTAAAGCAGATTTGGAAAAATTCAGGGGGGACACGAGACAGGCTGAAGGCAGAGGGTGTGATGGGGAGAAGTGCAGGCAGGGCCTCCGAGTGAGATGGGATCAGTAAGAGCAAGGGCCTCAAGGTGGAAGAGGGTGCGCTCCGTTCAGCACCTTGATGAGGAACCCAGAAGTGGTTTGCCAAGGGGATCCTGAGTCATCGACATGTATATTCTGTTTGTGAGAGAGAGAAGCCACCATCACTGGAAACATTTGCTTTTGGAGATGCATTGACCTCAGGTTCCCTAGTGGCTCACACAGCAAAGAATCTGCCTGCAAGGCAGGAGACCCTGGGTTCGAGCCCTGGGTTGGGAAGATCCCCTGGAGAGGGGAATGGCAACCCACTCCAGTATTCATGCCTGGAGAAGTCCATGGACAGAGGAGCCCGGTGGGCTACAGTCCTTGGGGTTGCAAAGAGTCAGACAGGACTGAGTGCCTAAAACTGTCACAGCTCAGATTCGTTTTTTAGTGATGTTGCAACTTTGTTCAACATTCTATGATAAAGGAAGATCCCAGAATCCAGAGATGGGTGCCCATAATACACTGTTCTGTTTCCTGGAAAGAGCATTTCAGACCCACCTCTGAGTGGAGGGAACCCTGAGCTCTCTGGGAGCCCACGGTGGACACGGACACGGGGGTCTCCCAGGGGGAGGATCTGCCCCGCTAGGCCCTGCTACATCTTCCAGGTGGAGGTCAGCCTCTACTCCAGACAAATGATTGCAGAGCAGTGTTGGAAATGTTCTTCAATCAAGGATTTCCTTTCACACTGCTGCTCATGGGCGACCCACTCGATCATGTGCACGGTGAGAATGTTCTTGAGCCTGAGGCTGTGGGCAGGGCGGACGGTGGGTCCTGACAGCCGGTCTGGGGTCTGTTTGTTCTTCCTGTGAGCTCACTGAGGGCCCAGCCCACCTTCTCCATTCAACCTGCTGTGCCGGCCCTCAACTGCCCAGCATCAGGGCAGTGGGCTCCCTGGAGGAGGAAGCAGGCAGCAAAAGCTGTCCCCTTCAGGCCTGGATGTGAGCAACCCCCTAGAGGCCCCCTCAAATATAAAACCGATCTAGAAGGAGGCCTGTCTTGTTTAAGGGAACTCGAGAGCTTTTTCCTCTCGCAAAGCCAGCCTGGTTCCTTCTCTCTTTCATTCAGTGGTGACTTTAACAAATGTTTTAAACCAAATTCAGAACAACTGGCTTCCAGAAATTGCTGGAACATAAAGAAAAGGCTTCATTTGGTGCCATATCCAAATAAACAGGGGCCTAAATCTCAGCCTCTGAAGAAGTGTGGCCTCTGGAGGTTCTGGTGGTGGAAAAATTGGCCTTTGTTCAAAATAAATGGTGTAAACCTTGCCAGGTTGGACGACTATCTTCTGTATATTTTGCAATGAGCACAACTGAGTTAATAGATATCATGTCTCTAGGACCTGGGTGATTTTCCTAAAATGTACACACGGGCTGAGACATGAAAAATGCCCCCAGGGGAGACTGTGATGAGAAAAGTTTCTCAGGCAAAGGAAGATATTTACACTCTCTTTTAAATAATAATAATAATGACAAATTTCTACTTTGTACTGGACACAATGCTGTTTTTTTTTTTTTAATTTTTGCCTCAAATATAAGTTATTTTTTCACATTGTGCTGTCTGACTCTTTTCTTCCTCCTTCTTAGAAGATACATTTTCAGTTTGCTTCTAGAATAAAGCAAACCAAAGCTTCCCAGTCGGGCAGAGTTTTAATTCCAGAGGTGAACTCCCTGAGTCTGAAACTCATCTTCCTTAAGTGCTGAGGAGGGTAGAGCTAGTCATGGCTTCTGGTTTTTATTAAAATAAAAAAGCCAGCTTGCGATCACGGAAGGGTAAGGATTTTGCCCCTAAATGTGGTTTCTGATGGTATAATTCTGGTTTCTATTCCCCTAGCAGCACTTACTTGTTAATATTGCAGATATCAAGAAGCAGGGATCCCTGAAAACATGTTTATTAACATATTAAACTCAGTGTCAGAATCCAGAGTCAACTCGGCTGGTCAGCTGGGCCCAGGTTGCTACGTGAGGCCACAGGCCATGGGCTGGGTGCCCCCAAGAACAGAAGCATCAAGGGCTTTGTCTAAGAACCACCCTTTGAAGGCATGTTAAATGCCTGTTTAAGACCCACAGGGAAGCTCTAACTCATGGTGTCCTGTGACCTTACTGGTTAAGCTGAGTCCCCTGGCATGAGGACTGGGGCACGCAGGCTGGTGGGGGCCTGCATTCCTTGCAGCGGGTCACCCCCGTGGATGAAGACACACTCTGGGGTCAGTGGTCAGAATGGCCATCCAAACAGCCAGGAACCACCCCCAGATGATGGCCTGGGCTTTGGAGGCTTGGCATAGGAAGAAGCTCCCCAGAATCTTTGTCTCCTGACTGAAATGGAAAAGCCAACTTTCAAAGACAAAAGCAAAACAAGACGAAACCCCACATCCCTTTCCTCTATGGGCTTCCCAGGTGGCTCAGTGGTAAAGAATCCACCTGACGATGCAAGAGACGCAGGTTTGATCCCTGGGTTGGGAAGATCCCTGGAGGAGGAAGTGGCAACCGCTCCAGTGTTCGTACCTGGGAAATCCCATGGACGGAGGAGCCTACAGTCCATGGGGTTGCAGAGTCAGACACGACTGAGCGCAGGTGCATTTCTTTACTGCAGAGAGCCAGTGCCTGCTGTTTTCTGCTTTTCTCAAGATCCTAAAGATTGCACAGGAAAGGGGACAGCTTCGGGAGAGGGGCAGGGTTAGGTAACTTGCCCACGGCCACTCAGCTGGCCGAGGGGTGCCCGGCTGGCAGCAGCCTTCTCTCTCATCCGCCCAGAGGCACCGCCCCCCCCCCCCCGTCTCCTTCCTGTCCCCTCCAGGTCCCCAGGCTTGCCCATATCTAAGCAACTGAAAAACATGGTTTCCATCCCTCTGAGCAAGGCCCGTTCCAGCTCAGTTTTGGGGTCCCCTCCATCACCAAATGCTAAAGACAGTGGGACTCCAGGTTTATCTTGGAGGCCACTGGAGTCCTCCAGGTGAAGAAGAACTAAAGAGCCTCTTGATGACAGTGAAAGAGGAGAGTGAAAAAGTTGGCTTAAAGGTCAACATTCCAAAAACTAAGATCATGGCAACTGGTCCCATCACTTCATGGCAAATAGATGGGGAAACAGTGGAAACAGTGACAGATTTTATTTTTGGGGGGCTCCAAAATCACTGCAGATGGTGATTGTAGCCATGAAATTGCAAGATGCTTACTCCTTGGAAGAAAAGTTATGACCAACCTAGACAGCATATTAAAAAGCAGAGACATTATTTTGTCAACAAAGGTCCATCTAGTTAAGGCTATGGTTTTTCCAGTGGTCATGTATGGATGTGAGAGTTGGACTGTGAAGAAAGCTGAGCACCAAAGAATTGATGCTTTTGAACTGTGGTGTTGGAGAAGACTCCTGAGAGTCCCTTGGACTGCAAGGAGATCCAACCAGTCCATCCTAAAGGAGATCAGTCCTGGGTGTTCATTGGAAGAACTGATGCTGAAGCTGAAACTCCAATACTTTGGCCACCTGATGCGAACAGCTGACTCATTGGAAAGACCCTGATTCTGGGAAAGAGTGAAGGCAAGAGAAGGGGACAACAGAGGATGAGATGGCTGGATGGCATCATTGACTTGATGCACATGAGTCTGAGTGAACTCCGGGAGTTGGTGATGGACAGGGAGGCCTGGCGTGCTGCAGTTCATGGGGTCGCAGAGTCGGACACAACTGAACTGAACTGAACTGAACTGAACTGCTGGGTTCCACTCTGCTGGGTCCTATGAATTGCTGAGGTCCAGGTTTCTTGAATCTCTCACTGGTCTGGAGCAAGCCAGTGATCAAACTTCTGAAATGGTGTGAGCACGGACTCCCTCCAGGCAGTCTGAAGCAGGCCTTGGTGAGAGCCGTGCCCTGAGCTGCTGCCAGCTGGCGCCACCAGCCCTAGGAATCCAGGAGACCTGGTGCTGGCCTGGATACAGGCTGGGGCACAGCCTCCCTCAAGCACCTGCTGCCTCCGTCGTATCTTTCACATAGATCGACGCAGAGAAACGGAGAACCACCAGTGACTGAAAGTGATCTGGGCCTTTCCCTTCAGTCCTGCAGCTGAAATGAATAATGGAATCTTTTTTTCCCATTATACTGGATGCTTTAGACATTGAAGTTTTATGAAACCTCTCTGTCTTGTCTTAAAAAGTTCTATCTCTATAAGCAAGCAGGCCTAAGCTCTTGAAACTATTGGAAAGGAGCCCTGAGGTCAAAGAAACATAAAATACAAAGGCCACACATATGTAAACTACCCCTGGACCAGGTCTTCCCACTCGGCTCTTTTAACACATACTGACTCAGAGAGCAGAGGACCTGCTGGGGGGACCCCATCCAAGTGCTTGCTTTGAGAGCAGACCCCCAACCTCATCTACCTGCGTGAACCTCCACCTCCTTTTAATATGGAGAAGGGCCCAGAGACCATTTCTCCATCACAGCCTCTGAAAGAGCAGGCGTCCCAGGCCAATAAAGCTTCACGCAGCTAAGCCTGGTCTCAGGGTGTGTGAGCTGGTGTGGGGCCAGCTCGGCTGCTTTTACACCTGGTTTAAGGGACCATATGGCTGGTGCTTAGCATAGAATGTTCTGGATGCTTATGTGGAAGGAGCTCTTAGGTCTCAGAAACCTGGGAATCTACTTGCAAAGCCCGCTAGGGAAAGATTGATTTGTTTTCTCCTCTCCTAATCCATTTCATTGCCAAATAGCTCAAAATGTAATTTTGCTAAAAGATAGTAACTTTCTTTCCGTGGTTTTGATTTGGTAGACATAAAATACCGAAGGGCTTCCCAGGTGGCATGGGGTAAAAGAATTTGCCTGCCAGAGTGGGAGCCCCAGGAGATGTGGGTTCAATCCCTGGGTTGGGAAATTCCCCTGGAGAGGGGAATGGCTGCCTACTCCAGTATTCTTGCCTGGGAAATCCTGTGGACAGAGGAGCCTGGTGGGCTACAGTCCATGGGATCACGAAGAGTCGGACACGACTGATTTTACCCACCTCGTACCCTCACCCAGATGAAGGATACAGGGACTGTAGATCAGAGAAACAGCATTGGGATAAAGCTTCTCTGGAAAGAATGATCACCACCACTCTGAGGGTCCTCTCCCCTCTGCCCCTTGGAGAGCCACCAGGTGGGGGCGGGGTGGGGTGGACAGCTGCTGCTCCCCTGCCTGCCGCCCCGCCCTCCGCAGTCAACCCCTGGGGCTCCTGGCGCCAGGGGCAGAATCCTTGCAAAGAGGGAAGGGATTTCGGCCTGGGGTCCAGGAGTCCGTTGCCTAGAGCTCTGGACTGGTGGGCAGGAGCCGGCCTGGGGTGGACTGACAGAAGGTCATAAGCTAAGGAGGACCAGGGGTGGGAGGCTTTGGCACAGAGCCCTCAGCTCAAGATGCTGTTCCGGGGAGCGGTTCTGAGAACGCCATGACCTGCCAGTCACGGAACAAGGGAGGGTGCAGGTGTCTCTCCATCAGAATCTCAAATGTCCTGACCAAGTGAACTCCAGTGTGTCGGTGTGTATGCATGCATGCAGGATAGAAATGTACATTATGTGTTCCTATCCCATGTCACGGCAAACATTATGTTGTTGTTGTTCAGTCGCCAAGTTGAGTCCGACTCTTTGCCGCCCCATGGACTGCAGCACGCCAGGCTTCCCTGTCCCTCATCATCTCCTGGAGTTTGCCCAAGTTCATGTCCATTGAGTCGGTGATGCCATCCAAGCATCTCATCCTCTGTCGCTCCCTTCTGCCTTCAGTCTTACCCAGCATCACCTCAGGGCTTGTGAGATCTTAGTCCCCTGACCAGGTATTGAACCCTCGCCCCCTGGAGTAGAAGTGCCGAATCTTAACCCCTGGACAGTGAAAGGGAAAGTCGCTCAGTCGTGTCTGACTCTTTGGGGCCCTATGGACTGTAGCCCATCAGGCTCCTCTGTCCATGGAATTCTACAGGCCAGAATACTAGAGTGGGCAGCTGTTCCCTTCTCCAGGGGATCTTCCCAACCCAGCGATCGAAATCAGGTCTCCCACATTGCAGGCGGATTCTTTACCAGCTGAGCTATTAGGAAGGCCCTTTAACCACTGGACCCAGGGAAGTCTGACATATTCTATAGATAGATAGCAAATATAGAACTCATGGGTTCACCCAGGGAAGGACACGTGAATTGTTTCCGATATTCAGTTTTTATAAATAAAGCTTCTATGAACACTTGTGTCCAGAGTTTAGGGTGGACAGATATCCTCATTTCTCTGGGATACATGGTCAGCACCATGATTGCTGGTCATATAACTAGATGCCTAGATTTTTAAGAAGCTGCCAAACTATTTTCCAGAGAACTTTTCCCATTTGTATTTCCCACAGAAGTGTATTAAAAATCCTTGATAGGATCTGGTATTGTCAGAATTTTTTATTTTAGTTGTTCTAAGATGCGTAGTAATATCTCATTGTGGTTCTAGTATGCATTTCCCTAACACATGAAGGTGTTGCAAGTATTTTAATCTGCCCACTTGCCGTCACCGACATGATGGACATGAGTTTGAGTAGGCTCCAGGAGTTGGTGATGGACAGAGAGGCCTGAAGTGCTGCAGTCCATGGGGTGGCAAAGAGTCAGACACGACTGAGCGACTGAACTGACTTGCCATCTGTGTATCCTCTTTGCTGAAGGATCTGTCTTTTGTCCATTTTCTACTTGAATTAGTTGTACTTTTATGTTGAAGGTTTTTTTAAGTCTTTATTGAATTTGTTACAATATTGCTTCTGTTGTATTTTTTTGGTTTTGTTTTTTTTCAGTTTTTTGGCCACAAGGCATGTGGAATCTTAGCTCCCTGACCAGGGATCAAACCTGCACCCCTTGCACGAGAAGACGAAGTGTCAACCAGTGCACCACCAGGGAAGCCCCCTACCCTGTGAGTCCCTTGTCAGATATGTGTTCTGTAAACATACCCAATATATCCTCCCAGTCTGTGTCTTGATGTTTCATTCTCTTATCAAGGTCTTTTGTGGAGCCAAAGTTTTAAGTTTTGATAAAGTCTAATTTATACAAAATTTCATCTGTGGATCATGGCTTATGGTAATATCTAAACAACTCTTGTGCTGGCTTTTTTTTTTGGCTAGAGAAAACAAGATTTTCTTAAGTTTTAAAAATGGTATCAGCTGTTGTTTGGGGACTGCAAGCCTTTTTAGTGCCTCACTCAGGATATGCAGGCAGCAAATGGGAAACTCTGGCACTTACCACGAAGCTGTTTTCCGAGGACCTGGTTTCCTAGCCAGTTGTGTTTCTTTTGCTTCCATCCAGAGTCATATGATTATTTTATATATAATGTCTGTTTTTCAGCTGTACTTAGTGGAGGTGAGGGCGTTAGGAAGATGTCTGTCGTTCCATTTTGTCTGGAACCAGAGTTGGTTTATAGCATTTTGATTCTGCTGTTTCATCCGCATATTCTTTATTTTGGCAATACTTAAAAAAAAAATGTTTCGTGTTCTTGGCCATGCCATACAACATGTGGAATCTTAGTTCCCCAACCAGGGATCAAACCCATGTCCCTTGCATTGAAAGCCCAGAGTCTTAACCACTTGATTGTCCAGGAAGTCTCAATATTCCGGAAATACTTTGATAACATTTTAAGAATATTAATATTTGAAGCAGAATTATATCAGCACTGAGTTTTTGTGGAGAAAGTATTTTCTGGAGCAAATCTGATTAAATTTATTTAAAATTAAAATAGAAACACTTGAAGCAATAAGCTTCCATATAGCAAGTTGGTCAAGGAAGTATTTGAGCAAAATTATTTTCATCAATTCTCTCCCAAGTAAATTTTGCAGTCAAGCTTTGACTCACAGACCAGTTCTCTTTCGTCAACATATTCTTAAAATTAATTTTAGTGTTTGCTAGTGTATGCTTTTTATTGCAATCTTCATAAATTCCAATCCTGATACTTTCTGGATCATTTTTGCATATGTAGGTCTGCCAAGACGTTTTGCTTCTTTGGACGATTTGACCACGTGCATTTCAACCACTGTCATTTTCATTTTGTGCTTATTTGTTTCTGCCATGAGACTCATTACAAACAGAACGAAGTGTCAGTCTCTCATCTTTATTTGCTAGTTGATTCTTGAGGAAAAAATATTTCCCCCAGGTAGGGGTGACCTAGGTCTGAGTGTGGAGCCAGCTGTGAGGGTGAGTGGCTGCCTGGGTGAGGAAGAAGGAGGTAGGTGTGGTGCCGACCTCGAAGTCAGCGGGGAAGGGGCCAGAGGGGTGGTGGTGGCGGAGCAGCAGCCAGGGAGGAGGTGCGCCTTTCTCTGAGCAGGTGAACCTCGCGTGCTGGCAGGAAGCTGGTGCCTTTGACCACATGGGGAAGCCCACACTTGCAGAGTCACCTTCTCAACCCCCAGCCTCCTCTCCCACGGCAACTTCAGCGAGGTGCTCACATGCCTTCACTTTGCAGAGGTGAGTCCCTTCCTGCACCACGACACTGTCCTGTGGCCTGCTACTCCAGGGGGGTCGCTCCAAGTCCTTATTATCCACACTACGCCTTCACCCAGGAGGCAGGTCAGCTCTCACGGTGGCCTCAGAAGCTTCTGGAACAGAGTCGGGGACTTCTCTGCACTTGGGGAACCTTTCACTCTAATCGGAAGGGGGTGTCTCTATCCATGAGCAAGGTTGCCCACAGGCATTTCCCTGGCAGAGCCACTATAATCGTCAGCAGAGCTGCCCAGCGGCTCATCAGAGGAGGGCTCCTCTGCCACGTGCTCACGGGGCAGAAGCCCCCTTCCAGGGTGACTAGTGCCAAGGAAGAGGAGGTGCCCTGCAGAACAAGGATGCAGCCAACAACACGTGAGCTTCCCGTGGGCCACTGACGCTGAGCCGTGATCAAACCATCCCTGTCAGCCTGGCCAAAAGAGGCAGGTGGTTTCAGAGGCCAGAGCTCCCTTGAAGAAGTGCTCTCGCTTGCTAGTGTGTTTTTTCCTTGCATAGTGGATGAGCTGCCTGAGACAGAAGGAGTCAAGGCCAGGTGTGAAGAGACAGACCCAGCAAACTCTCCTCAAGGTGCCTCTGTGAGCTGAGTCATGGCGGGAACGGCCAAGGTTCCTGAACTCCAGGAATGGGGGAAGCTTGCTGAGGGTGAACACTTTCGGGGCCTGCACAGCAACGCATGGCTTTCCTGCCCTTTGGTGGAAAGGAAAATGGAGGCGACCCCCTGGGCTCCTCTGATGAGGTGGGAGAAGCAGGGTTAGGGTCCCGGTGTTGGAAGAGACCCAGAAACCATTTCTGGGATTGTCTGCCACCCAGCGTGGGACGGTCTAGAGTGGAGACAGAAGCCATGAGGGGATGAGAAGCCCTGGGCTCAGCCCCTGGTGCTAAATTGCACATTTGTGTGCCTCACGCCTGTTTCTTTAACCTCCACTTCCTTATCTGAGAAATGGGAATAATAACCCCTGCCTTCCTTCCCAGAGTTATGAGAATCCAGTGAGAAAATATGGGCAGCTGTAAAAATATAAAACCGTCGAATTTGCATTCGCCAATTCCTTAAGGAAATGGGGCCAGAGTTGAGGGGCAGGCCAGACCCTCTTCCACAGAGAACTTTACAATCCAGTCCTAAGACCATAATGTGTCTCAAACATTATGAATTTAGGAAATGCCTTTTCAATCTGGTGAAGAAAATAAGAAGGCTCTGGTGATGGTAAAAGCTGAGGCCACAGCCGCAGAGCTGGCGACAGCTTTCGGTTGAAAAACAAACCACCCGAGCGCTTCCTACCGAGACCCTGACGTGGAAACAGCCAGTGCAGGAGGGATGATAAATGCCTCTGGGGTTTCACAGCCTGGGGGAGTCGGCCTTGCTAGGGCTCATAAAAGCCTCCTTAACCTGGAGAAGGAAGCCTGGGCTCATGTGTGTTTCCCACAAGAGCCCTCTGGCCCCACCTCCCCACTCACTGGTGTGAACTCACGACCACACCAGAAACTTTCCCAGGAAAAGAAACACGGGGGCCTCCGTGACTGGCGGTCCTGCAGGACGATCCTCATCCACCGGGGATCCTGGGGGAGCCGGAGCCCTGCCGGCCAGTAGCGCAGGCCTGGGAGAGAGACAGGACACCACCAGTCACAGCCCCTCCTCCGCTCAGAAGAGGAGGCCGCAGGTGCGCCCAGGCCATCAGGCCAGTGACACACGTCAGTACATGCGTGTGGCCCCCGTGTGAGCATAGCGACCAGGTGCCCCATGGCTCTGAGCTGAGCTTCTGAGAGTGCCCGGAAAAGAGCTCTTCCCCGGGAAGGGAAGGTGTTGGTCTGGGTCCCCTCTTGCCTTGGCAGCATCCTTGTTAGCTTGGGGCTTATTGAAGGTGTGCTCTTAACCTTTTTCCCTACTACTCCATTTAAATGAAGAAGGCCGGCTTGCTGCCAGACTCCACGGGAACGTTCTGGGCCACGTTTAATAACAGGAAGATCAACTTTGACCCTGATGACTTCATGAGTGTTTCTTACAAACACGCTTCCAGGGTCCAGATATGGCCTCCTTCCTGCTGTGAATGTTTATTAGCAACCTGCCAGGGAGTTAGATGTCGTTTCTCAGGGAGCGGCTGGGATGTCTTGGTGTCGGTCCCTGTGCCAGCCCAGAAACGCCTCTGGGTGGGGGGCTGGGGATGATGGCACCGAGCTACCTCGGGTCTGCGGTGCCCACTTCCCTCCCAGGCTCCAGCACTCTCACTGCCCCTGAGGACCTAGCCAGGCTCCGCCTCTCCACAGCGCCTGCCACCCTGCTTGCAGCGGGGGTGGAGGCGGGGATAAAAACAGCAGGCTCGGAAACTGACTTCCTTTAGCATTCGATTGTCTTTGCCCCAAACATCTTCCTGGGAATTTTGCTCAAAATCATTTCATCCTGTATTAAGAAAAGAAACAAGATAAAACAAAACCCCCCAAAACCTCAGACTCAACTGACTGCTCCTGGCAGACTTGGGTATTTTAATTTAGTACTGAATGGAGGGGTCTGCATTCTAAATTGGTATGGAGCAGGATATATTTATAAATCAGATTTAAAATGTGGGTGCTTTGCTCCCAGATATGAATGAACTACTTAAAACTCAAGACAATCAGAAAGAAACACCAAAGCGCTTAAAGCATTTGCTGTTTGCTCTGGCAGGACATGGTATGAAAAGTGAAAGTGAAATTCGCTTAGTCATGTCTGACTCTTTGTGACTCCATGGACTATACAGTCCACGAAATTCTCCAGGCCAGAATCCTGGAGTGGGTAGCCTTTCCTTTCTCCAGGGGATCTTCCCAACCCAGGGATCAAACTCAGGTCTCCCACATTGCAGGCAGATTCTTCACCAGCTGAACCACAAAGGATGCCCAAGAATCCTGGAGTGGGGAGCCTATCCCTTCTCCAGCGGATCTTCCCGACCCAGGAATCGAACTGGGGTCTCCTGCATTGCAGGCACATTCGTTACCAGCTGAGCTATCAGTATACAATCACATTAAACATGGAGAACAGGTGCTCCGTTCAACCTTGGCCATCTGCCCAGTTTAGGGCCTTTTTGCTTCTCTCTAAATCCTGCAGCTTTGCCTCTCACTAGCTTTCCAGCTGGTTCAATGGTAAAGAACCCACCTGCCAATGCAGGAGATGCAGGAGACCTGGGTTTGATCCCTGGGTTGGGAAGGTCCCCTGAAGGAGGGTCTGGCAGCCCACTCCAGTATTCTTGCTGGGAAATCCCACAAAGAGAGGTGGGCTACAGTCCATGGGGCCGCAGAGAGTCAGACTCTACTGAGCACGCACTCGCAGTCCTCCTGCCTCTCCCTAAGCTCCCATTTCCCTGCCATCCCCCAACGCATTGAAATTTTAAATTAGAATTTTAAAAACTGTTCAAGGAGAGTTGGCTTTTCTTGTGCAAACCATCATCCTGTTGGTTTTTGTTGAAATTTTGGGCGCGCTTGATTGAAAGTAGAGAGGCGCAAATGCCACCCAGATGCCCCCCCTACTGGGGCCAATGGTCTCTAAGGCAACATTCCCAGCCTGGGTCTCCCCGTCCTCCTGGAGGATTTGCAGATGGGCTGGAACCTGCTCCCTCATCTCTTCTAAGAGGGAGCCCCGTCCATCATCCTCTTCTACTTTTATTCCTTCACTAGACGACCCTAGACCTTGCACTTCCTCCCCAACCAGGAGGGCAGACCTAAAGACTTACCTTTTAAGTTTGACCTAGTAATTCTCTACCTTAAAAGCTGAGAACGCATTCATCTTCAGATGGGACAGCAATCCATTGTTTGCCAAGTTCTTCCCACCAGTCAGAAAGGGCCAAGATTCAAGTTCAACTCCACAGGCTTCCCCTAGCAGTGACCTTGGGTACCTGAGACCTGAGTAGGTGCTTTTTTTCTTAAATTGAGAGGATGCTGACCAGAGGTAGACACTGAGCAGAACCCGAGGCTCAGGGTGGAATGCCTCAGCACAGGGCTAACTTTGTGGCTCACTGCTATGAGACTTCTCCCAACCGCTGTCTCCTCCTTGGAGGAAATGTAGTAGTCAGACTCCCTCTCAATCTAGTTACAAGGACCGAGAAGTCCTCCAGTCTGCTTGCTACCTCTTGCTACTCCTTCACAGTATTTCGAAATATATGAAACAACTTGAAGACAAATGAAAAACGTACTGATAATGGTTTCTGATGATAAAACTGACAAGGGCAAGCACAATACCTGGGTCCCTCCAAGGTCCGAAGAAGGAGCTCGAGCAAAAAGCTTTCTACAGACCAGGCAGCCTCAAACGGCATCTCCTTGGGAAGCTTAGCTTGTGAACTACAGGAGAAGACCCCACAGCAATCAGCCATTAACCAGAACTTCCACGATTCCATTTAATAGCTGCATCATACGCCCTAGAACCCTGGGTCGTAGTCAGAACCTAGAACCCTGGGTCGTAGTCAGCCCAAAACCCTCCTTTATAGAGGTGCAGACGCTGATGCTCAGAGAGTGGGCGTGGCTGACCCAAGGGTGTGCCCCTGGTTAGTTGCAGAGGCAGGAGCTAGTCAGAGGTCGGTCATCTCCTGAGGATCACCCAGAGCAGCCCACACTGCCATGACAAGGCTGGGAGCGGAACACCCTGAAGGACGCGTTACAAGGACAGGGGTGTGGTCCTGGCTAAGGCCCGGGTCCCTCTGCCAGATGGGAGGCAGAATGAGGGCTCAGCCCTTGTCCTCCCAGACTCCTTTGTCCTCACCGTCACCTTCTCTGGACTGCCCAAACCTCCCAGCCTTCCTGCCTCCTACCTGGCTTTAAGGACTCTTTCAGTTTTGTTCAGAACATCCTCTGTTCACCGACTGGGAATAAGTCTGAGAATTCCAAGGGAGTGGTTGCCACGGCAACAACAACCTCATGGAAGGTTTCGGAACTTTTGCCTCCTACTCCTAGTTCTGCAGAAATTCAGAAAGCATAAGGCATAAAGACGAGTGCTAATTATCTGACCTGAATTTGCTGGGGTGGGCAGAAGAAAGACAAGTGCACAGCAGTCTGGCAGACACTCCTCTCCGGCACTCGTCCAAATCACTTTCTGGAAGGGAATCACTGTCAGATTATTACCATTTTCTGTTAGAGGTGGCACCAGGGATCAACAGAGATCATTTGTCTTGTGCCGTGCAAAGCTCACCCTCACACCTTGGAGGGGGCAGAGCTGTTTTCTGGGACTGCTGTTTCGTCAGTCTGGCAGGCATGACGGGCACGTGCATTAGGAGGTCTCTGTGCCTGCGAGGTTGGGGAGGGGCAGAGTAGCCCACGAGCACCCTTAGCATGGAAGCGCGGTCCTGAGCATGTGGACTCAGATGCCTGGGAAGCAAAGCCAGCCAGGCAGGTAGACACTGTACCATGAGACTAAGGGCTGTCTCTAGTGATGGAACCCAGACCGGAGGGGGCTTGACTCCATTCTAGAAGCACATGGACCAGGGGGAGACAGAGGACAGGCAGTCAGGCCCTCTGCTTGCTCCCCGCAGTGGACACGACTCTGGGCAGGGTTTTCTACACGGTCTGTCTGGAGGCATCTCACTGGTCAGAGAGGGTCCACCTGTCAAGCTATGCTCAGGTAGCTGGAGTCTGCTACAAAGCAGGACCAGGAGGTACCACATCACTCTGTTCTTGCTCCCCATCTACTTCAGTGTCCTCTTCCTTCTACCACATCACTCTGTTCTTGCTCCCCATCTACTTCAGTGTCCTCTTCCTTCTTTCTCTCTGCACTGGGATTTCACATTTTAGTAGGACGTTGGCCCTCAAGTCCTGTCTCAGCTGTTGTCTAGGGCTTTTGCGATTAGACAAGACCCCCCCTGTGCCAGGAGCTGTTGTGAGTGCTGGGATAAATAAATACATCAAATGGGCTTCCCTGGTGCTTAGTGGTAAAGAATCTGCCTGCCAGTGAAGGAGACGTGGGTTTAATTCCTGGGTCGGGACGACACCCTGGAGAAGGAAATGGCAACCCAGTCAAGTATTCTTGCCTGGGAACTCCCATGGACAGAGGAGCCTGGCAGGCTACATCCCGTGGGGTCACAAAGAGTCGGAGGTGACATGGCAACTAAACAACGACAAATCTGTCACCGTGAAAGCAAGTCCTGTGACCCCAGGAAGCGGACTTCTTTGAGGACCAAGAACAGACCTTCTGAAGTGAACGCAAGCTGGGACTTGTTACAGTTCCTGCACAGTGATGGCTGGTTTTAAGTTGCTGGAGAGGAACAAGAGAGGGTCAGGTTTTTAGTATTTTGACAGAAACTTTCAGCATCTAGGGATAGGGTGATGCGGGAGATGATAGGTGGGGCTCTTGAACTGCATTCCACCCGGGAGAAAGCTGTATGTCTCAGGGGGGCCCAGAGAACATCACCAGGGCTACTCCCACTCCCACCAAATAGGCCAAATAGGTAAGAGGTTTGAGCTAAGTTAGCACATCTTTAGAGCGTGACTGTGGAACCATCTATGCTTCCTCTCCAACTCCCCCAACACACACACCTCTGTGCACGCACGCACACACACACACACACACACATGATGTCATGTACTTATCCACGGATGGATAAGTACCATACTTATCCAGCATGGTGGCTCTATCAACCCTCTGCCACGAGCTCTCTTCATGGCCACAGTCCCTTGGAGACACATGCCAGGTCAAAGGAGATACCTGCTGGATGCAGCCTGAAGATCCTGGGGTCACCTCAGCCCACGGAGAACAGAAGGGCTTTGTCACTGGGGCTTTGATCTCCTGACACAGATAGGATGCGCCTTCATGGCCTTAGCCAGAGAGGCCTGCTTCTCATCCATAAGGGACAGGCCAGAGTGCTCTGGAATCTTCTCCCCCAGTGCACCACTCAGCATCAGCACTCAAAATGACAAGCGTTTCTTCCAAGGATGCTTGTGGGATGGCAGTGGAGAGACAGAGCCTTCAGGAGTCAACTCCACGGATGATAAAAATACGGCTCACAGTGTAAGCCAGGAAATCCTTTCAGACGCTGCCTGGAAGTACCCTTCTGTGATGTTAACCGTCAGAGACCCGCTCTACACAGACGTGCTAAACCAAGGCAGGCGGGAGCCCTCAGAAGCCACTCTCGCTTTCCCAATTAGCGTAACTTTGCAGGCCCAACAAATCATGAGACTGAAATGCCTCTACTGGAAGGTCTTAACCTTTTAGGCTGACATTAAATTGGAAGAAACTGCTCGTGTTGGAAATAATTACCGCTGATAATGAATACAATTAAGCATAAAAGAATCCTTGTAACTCCGGTACCATTTGTGCACTTAGAAATGGGCTCATATTTTTCCCTCCACAGATGTTACAATAATGGTGTCAACACTTTTATTTCTTTGTCCATAAGCTGAAAATTATGGCTGTTTCATAAATCGCTCACGTGCTCAGAAGAAGGGGGCCCAGCTGCGGAGCACATGAGCACGGGCTCCTGCCCCGGCCTCATGTTTCACGGTGACCTCAGCTTCCTGTGAGCAGTGGGGACCAGTGCGAGTAAGTACTTGTAAAACTGTTTTTGAAGAGTGGAGTTATGAAGAGGTGCTGTGGTGTCGAACATCTGCTTCATCCATTACACTCACATAGGAGCCCGGAATGTACAGTAGGGGCAAGAGACATCAATAAATTAAAATTCTCCTGTGAGCACACTTTCCAAGCATATGCCAATTTGAAGCAGAACAAAAAAAGAAAAAAAGATGCTAAACAAGGGGAGGGAGGCTTTTTTTTTTTTTTTTTTTGCTCACTCAGCCTGAACTGGTTTGAGCAGTAATCATTAGAAGCTGGTTTTCTTTGTGCAACTGATGGGCTTTGTCAAAATGCAAGCATTTTCCTGGCTCCGTGAGACAACGAGGCTTCTGCTACCTTTGGAAACCATGTTCCTTTCCCCCACCATGATACATTCTTCATCAAAAAATACCAGAAGGATGAAAGAAAAATAAATAAGCGTCATTCCAGTTAAGTGCATAGGTTACAGATGGCATAAACACTCAAACAGCTATTTATTATACCTGCAACTCGATACTGTTCATTACATGAGCTTGTGTCGCTGCATGAAGAACACGCATTTTGTCAAAAATGACGTATGTATTAATTATGAAAGAAAAATACATGGGAATCTAAGAGCGTCTTAAGGTTTTTAAAAGGGCTGTTCCAAGTTGGTTTTCTAAATAAGCAGTTTGGTTTGGGGACGTGTTCCTGCTGTGTTCACACGCAGGGTCTCACCACCTCTACTGACTGAGAGCCAGGTCCGTCTACACTGCCCAAGGCCGGGGTCGGGAAATTGGAAGTGGAATGCTCAGTAATCCTCGCAGCCTTCCCCTCTGTCCAGGCTTCTTCCCACTCACATCATATATCAGAGACAGTCCAGGCCACTCACAGCCTCACGTCATTCCTGGCACCCAGGCCAGGTCTCTGAGCGTGCAGCGGCGGGTGTGCGCCCCGAGATGGGAGACACGTGCAAGGCAGTGTGTGCAGCCAACCGCCGACGTGGAGCATGCTGCTGGCACCCTTGTGCCGGCAGGATCATGGGGAAACTCCATTCCAGGACGCCCAGGGTGACCAGCCTGTCCTCGCTGGGGTGTCTGGAGGGGACAACACTCACCACATCCCTTTGTGGGAAGCACTGGAAGGGCCCCTACCCTAGAGCACACACATCACCCGCAAACCACGCTCCTTCGCAAACAATAAACAGTTCTTAGGCCAAGAACTCTTGAGGTGTCGCCCCATTTGCCCCCTAAATAGAAAAATCCTATCTCCACACCTCTGTTTTTCTTATGTATAAAATGAGATGCGATTGACAGGGACTGAATTCAATCTTTGCATTTCCCTCTAAAATTCTGATACTAACCTGAGGAATGATAGATTAGAAAGCTTATTCACATTATGCAAAATTATTCCAAACAGATGGTGAAGTCAATTTAGAGGCTATTTTTTTTTTCTATCTCTAAGAACAAGTGCTGTTTTGGGGAAGGCAAGAGAGTAGATTTTAATCTCTTTGCCCTTTGAAATGACCGTCAGCAACCTCCTTCCAATTACCTGTGTCCTCTGATTGTGGTCCTGGGAGCTGGCTTTACAAGGTGGAAGCTGTTTGCCTTGCCTCCCCTGCCCAACTATCCATAAAGCCACTGTAAGCCCACCTGCCCTCACAGCTTCTAATAGGTTTCTTACACAAAGTGAATGCTCAGTAAGTATTTGGTTTCAAAGTCATTGTTCTTAATTAACCAAACTCAAGTGAGGTTTGCTCATTTAGGCGAGGTTGGGTGTGAATCTCAACTCCACCACTTGCTAGGTGAGTTCCCTAGGCAAACAGTGTAAAATACCCCAATACACACGATCTTCAATCTGAAAATGTGGCCAGTTTTGTCTTGAGGACAGTTGGGAGGGTTGAAGGAGTCAGTGCGGACTTATCAGCATCAGCATATTTCCTGGGTCACAGAGGCACTTTCTAGCAATGCTAATTATTATTGTTATTGTTAATATTTAATTGTGAGTTAGTAAAAAACTTCTTGAAGTTTTTTACACTCTCTTATCCAACTTCCTCAGAGAAGGCAATGGCACCCCACTCCAGTACTCTTGCCTGGAAAATCCCATGGATGGAGGAGCCTGGTAGGCTGCAGTCCATGGGGTTTCGAAGAGTCAGACACGACTGAGTGACTTCACTTTCACTTTTCACTTTCATGCATTGGAGAAGGAAATGGCAACCCACTCCAGTGTTCTTGCCTGGAGAATCCCAGAGACAGGAGAGCCTGGTGGGCTGCCGTCTGTGGGGTCCCACAGAGTCGGACACGACTGAAGCGACTTAGCAGCAGTAGCATCCAACTTGCTTGATGTAGTTATAGTTAAACCAATCTCTTTCAGATAAAGACAATATGGAACTTAACCTAAGAAGTACAGTAGCCCATACACTCAGTATTATTGAAGCTTTGGTATACAGAGCAAAAAGCCACAGATGCCACACTTTCTTGGGAAAATTGGATAAATAAATGCTTGCGGATTAATGCATGAGAAGAAGTACCATGATGGCAAAATTGGAGCCAATGCCTCCCAAGGTTATCATGGCCCAAAAAGCACTGGAGTAGCCAGAGGTGCATGCAGTGTGACTGCGTGAGTCCTGGTGATAGCCCACTTGAAACCCTGTACCTCATCTCCTTAGAGTTCCACATTCCTTAGCATTCCTTAGAGTTCCACACACACACAGGTCCCAAATGTCACACACGAAGCCTGAAGGGGTCCCTCCGCCTGACATGACTGTAAGCTCTTAAGAGGGCTGTGTGAGGACAATGCCTAATAATAACAATAATAGAGTTAAACTCTAACAGGAGAGTTGAAATTTCCAACTATAATTGTGTATTTTTTCATTTCTCCTTTCAGTTTTATCGATTTTTGTTTATGCATTGTGAAGCTGTTTTTAAGTATATACATTTAATAAAATTATATCTTCTTGATGAAGTACCTATTTATTGTTATTTAATGCTTATCTTTGTCTCTAGTAAGATTTTTTTTACCAAAGTTTACATTGTCCAATATTAATGTAGCCACTTATTTTATTTTTTCTAGTGTTCCTTGGTATTTACTTTTCTATAGATTTTTTTTTTTACTTTTAGCCGTTATGTGTCTATATATTTAAAAGTTTTTTTTTTTATAGACAGCATTTAGTTAGGTCTTCCTCTGTCATCCAATCTGACAATCTCTGCCTTTTAATTAGGATGTATAAACCATTTATGTTTAATAGTAATTACTGATATGGTTGGATTTGAATATACCACATTGGCAATAGTTTTCTGTTTGTCCCGCCTACTTTTTGTTTTCCTTTTCATCATTTCCTGTCTTCTTTTGGACTGAGTAGTTTTATGATTTTATTTTATCTTCATAATTGGCTTGTTAGATATACCACTTATATAGCTTTTAAAGGCTACTCTAGGGTTTGTAATATACATCTTTATCTTATCTCAGTCACCTTCAAATACTGTTATACCACTTCGAGTGAAGTACACTCATCTCATAAGTGTCAACATTTAATTCTCCTCTCCCATCTCTTGTGCTGGCTTCCCTGGTGGCTCAGATGGTAAAGCATCTGCCTGCATTGTGGGAGACCCAGGTTCAACCCCTGGGTCAGGAAGATCCCCTGGAGCAGGAAATGGCAACCCACTCCAGTACTCTTGCCTGGAAAAATCCGTGGACTGAGGAGCCTGGTCGTCTACAGTCCATGGAGTCACAAAGAGTCAGACACGACTGAAGCGACTTCACTTCACTTCACTTCATCTCTTGTGTTAATGTTTTACACATATTATTCTACATATTATAAATCCACAGTATACTTTTTACTGTATTTTCTTTAGGTACTCAAATATCCTTTAAAGAAATTTAAAATCTTAAAAAGTTATTTTTTATTTACCATTTTTACCATCTGGAACTCTGTATGCCTTAGAAAGAACAGAAAAGAAAGCGAAGTCGCTCAGTCATGTCCGACTCTTTGCAATCCTGTGGACTGTAGCCTACCAGGTTCCTCCATCCATGGTATTCTCCAGGAAAGAATACTGGAGTGGATTGCCATCTTCTTCTCCATCTGTATGCCTTGGGTAGAAAGAACTAAATTTCCATCTGGTGGCATACTACCTCTGTTGAAGAACTTCCTTTAACTGTTTTTTTTTTTTTTTTTGTGGTGCACTTCTGATGACAGACTTGCTAAGATTTTGTTTGTATACAAATTTGGTTTTGTTTTCCTTTTGTAAAGTACTTACTGACTATAAAATTCTTGGTTAGTAGTTATTTTTCTTTTTTCCCCTCAGTATTTTTTCTATTAATTGCTGGCCTTCAAAATTTCAGACATAAAGCCTCCAATATTTTTCATCTGTGTTTCTCTTACACAATGTTCCTTTTCTTTGATTGTCTTCAAGTTTTTTTTAAGTTTTTTTTTTGTAGAGTGGTTTGACCACGATGTGCCAAAAAATCTGTGTATGTTTGTACTTAACTTATCTTTCTCAAAGTTCCGAAAATTCTTGGTTTGTAACTTGTCTTTCTTTAATTTTGGAAAATGCTTGGCCATTGTCTCTTGAAATATTTCTTCTGCCCCACTCCCTTTTTCAGCTTCAGGGATTGTATCTTCAAGTATGTAGGACCCTCTGATTTCATCGCATACATGTTTTGAGAGTTCAATTCCGTTTCTTCCCCCTGCTGCCATTCTTTTTTTTTTTTTTTTTCCAGTTTGGATAATTTCTGTTGATCTATCTTCAGATTCACTCCTTGTTTTCACTGCTCTGTTCAGTCTGTTAATTTGTTGATTGAAGAAATTGCTGTCTCTTATAACATGTTGTTTTGTTTCTAGCATTTCCATTTGGCTCTGTTTGACTGCAGTGACTAGCAGCAGCAGCAGCAGTCATCTCAGTCGCACAGCTGAACTTCTTCTCCTTGTTCATGCAAATCTGTCTGCTTTTTCACTAGACCCTTAATATATTGACTACAGTTATTTTGAAGCTCCTCCCCATTAGCTTCAATGTTTGATTCAACTCTGGGTCTATTTCTGTTGACTGTTTTACCTCTTGAAGAGTTGTTCTCCCTTTGTTTCTGTGTATGTATCTTGCAATTTTTAGCTAAAGGAAGGATATTAAGCATAGAAGAGTAGCGAATCATGAGGCAAAACATGTTTATGTTCAAAATGGGCATGCTTCTTCCCTTGTCAATTCACTACTGTGGGGGACTGAGTCAATCTAGTCATTAGCTAAGTTGCATAGGTTTTGTTACTACAGTTATGTTTAATGCTCCACAGACTTGAAAATCCTCCACTGGTGGGCTGATGCAGTCTTTTTTTCTGTCTGAACCTTGGCCGCTGCCTGCAAGTTTTTCAGTTTTCCTGTTGCATCTCTAGCTTTCAACAGTCCCTGCCCACCTCTGCAAACTGCAGATCTCTCTTCCTGGTCTGCATCCCACAGAGTAGACTATTTTTGCTTGTACCTGGTGCAAGATGCAGGGTGAGATTAGGGGATGGTACTCAGCTCTCCCAGCCTTGTCTCAGTCTTAGGAAAGCTCTGTATTTCTGTCTACTAAGGCTGGGATTTCTTTAATGTTTCTACCTCTCCCTTACCATGGGCAGTCAAATTTTGCTGCATATTTGTAAAAGTATCTTTGGTGAGGTAGCCTTTCCAGTCAGAGAAAAGAGATTTGTCTTGTTTCTATCTCTTCTGTGGAAGCAAAGTGGGGCTTTGCTCATGTCCTGTGTTCAGGGCAGGAAATTCCTATCCCTTCCTTAGTGGTTTAAGATTTTTCTTTAATGTGAAAGAAGGTTCTGGGGAGTAGGATTTGCACATATGTGCCAGTGAGGGGACCCTCACCCAATCTTTCTTGTAACCACCTGGTAGTAGCCCTCAGAAAATGGCTTATGAGGGACTGTGGTCTCCTTTTGGGTCTGGGGATTTAAAATTCTCACTGCCACCCACACTTGGCCTCCAAGAGTTTGTTAAGGTGTCAACTTTTTTCTTCTTCCTGCTTTCACGGTGTCTGCCTCTTCTTCCTGTGTGCACTGCCAAAAGGGAAACCGTTAGTACGTGTTATGTCCCCTGGAAGAGACTTGTCACTATTCAGAACTCAGTTTACCTCCTTGTCCTGTGACATCAGCTTAAGAAAACATAAGGTTTGTAGATTATACCATTATTTTTTCTCATTGTTGGGGGGAGAGCAAAAGTCTGTGGAGGCTTTCTAAACCCTAAATGGAAGCAGAGCTTCCAGGCAGTTGTTGCTCAGTTGCTAAGTCGTGTCCAACTCTTTGTGACCCCACGACTGCAGCATGCCAGGCTTCCCTGTCCTTCACCATCTCCCAGAGTTTAGGTCCTGATACAGGGAAAGACTGAAGGCAAAAGGAGAAAAGGGCAGCAGAGGATGGAATGGTTAGATAGCATCACTGACTCCCAGACAGAGGAAACTGGTAATATGACTTCTGAAGCTTTTTCTCAAGCTCTGATGTGGACAAGTAGCAATGACTTGGTTGGGAGACTTGAGGCTGTGCATTTAGAGTATCTCTGCCTTGAATTTTCTGTTTCTCCAACCCACCCCTCCTTTACCTTTATGATTATGCTTTCTTTTCTCAAGGCCCTTCTAAAACTGAGAGAGTGTTAGTAGAATTGGGGTCAGCATACAAACAGACACCAAAAAGGTGTGCATTTAAATTTTTTATGTTTTAAACTTTTAAGTTCTGTATTATAAATCCTTTTCAATTTACACAGATGAACTTTATATATTTTTTTACATTAAAAAATCTCAAGCTCCATAGTATAGATTCTTTTCAGTTGCCTTCTTTTTTGATGGTACCTGCTCTGTTAGCTATTGTAGGAGAACAAATATTTGGCTTGGCTTTTGGGAAGAACAGAGAATTCTCGTAAAACTCACTCTGTGAAAATACTAAAAGAGGTGATAGGTTTGCTTAGCAGACACATGGTGGTTTTCAAGGATGATATTATCCCAGAAAATAGATGAGTAATGCCATTACACCATAGTTGTTGGATAATTATTTGCAGATAATCCATGTTTCCATCTCTGGAAGACATTATTATGCTCAGAAAAATGTTGGACTATCTGGTACTTACTATTTGTGTAAATTTTGTGCTTTCTGCCCATTATATAATTTCACACCAGTGGGACAGAAAATATGCTATGATAGAAATTCAAATTAGAACTTCAATGAGCTGGCTGAGAGGAATCTGGTTTCCCACATGGATTGGTGAAATAGTCCTACCGGACACCCATGTAGTATCATTATTTTTTGTTGGTAAGTGAATTTAACTGTGTCTAGTTTTCTAGCAGTAAGATGCTTAATGTAACAATTTGTATTTAAACATTTTAATGGTAAAACTGTTATTTATGGCTTAACATTAACACACCAGTGATCACAATAAGATGGACTGAAGGGCCCATTCTGGAGCCGAGGTGGCGTGGGTGTAGACAGCCCACAGCAGAGCTCAAGGGTAATTTTTCTCAGCCCCTTCCCTTTTCCTAGATCAAACCTCATCCTCTCCCCTGAAAGCTTCTCTGATTTGGTTCTCCATCAGGGTCACCAGTACCCGCAGCCACCAGGCCCCAGCTTGGAATGGAGAGGTGTCTTCTGATGACCTCATTCCTTAGCAGCTGCACCTGTTCCGACGAGTTCTCTTTTCTCTTCTTAACATCTGGGGTCTCTCTCAGACCACGGCTCTTTCTCATGTCCATAAAGAGGGGCCTTCTGCTTGGTCTGCTCTCCTTGCCCCTCACAGTTCTCGAATCTTCCTGCAACCTCTGCCAAGACAAGCTTTCAAAACCCTAAATCTGACCATGTCACCATCTCGCCTAGTTCTTGGATATTTCCTCCTTGATTATAAGATGACATTAAAAGATAATGAATTCCTTTTCCTGCCATAAATACTTCCCCTAATCTGTCCTGGGAGCTTATCCCCAGTCTCTCCCTCACCATGACCTCAGCCCCTCAACCCTGACTCCCAACTTGAGGTTCAGCTGAAGGGATCTGGGCCCTTTCATCCCCTGTGGTCCTGGTCACTGCCCCCTGGGCTGCCCCCTTCTTCCTTCAGCCTGTAGAGCCCCTCTGTCTGCAGAGATCCGCTTGAGCCCTCCTTCCCTGCCTTCTCTTTCTCTCTCATCCTCTACCCTCAGCACTCTTTCCTATAAGCTACCGATGTCACCAGTAAATGCTTACTTTATCCAAGGCTCATGGCAACTTCCTGCATCCCTTGTTTGATGTCCCTCTTCTCCTCCTGATGTGTGTACATGCTCTGTTGCTTCGCAGAGCAGGTGAGTGAGGCGAGGGACAAGATTTGAATCTTACTTCATTTTATATCTGCATATGTCATGGTAGTTCACACTCTGTCCTTTACTGGAAAGTTTTGTGGAAGTTTTCTGTCCCTTTCTGGAAGGTTTCTGGGTCATTTCCGTCTTTCCAAGGCTTACAGCAGCAATTGATATGCCCTGGCATCCCACGTTTCTCTCTCTAGATCCCCCTTCAGAATCATTCCTGTATTTCCCCAGCCTTCCTAGACAACTCAACTCATAAATGACCCCAGCTTTCTCACGCCTGCCTCTGATATTTTCCCCATGGTTTTTGCCTCTGCACTCATGCCATCACTGTCACCTTCTTGAAGTCACCTAGAGCTCAGGCAGCCCCAAGACTTCCCTTCGGGCCCCCTCCACCACACACCAGCCACTGATCTTATCGTTTCCCCTCTGAGGCCGCCTCCCTCCCTTGCTTGGATGATGGTTCAGCTTTCTGGCAGGTGATCTTGCTCTTGATCCACCCACTTCTCAGGCCACTTCCCAACCATCCAGGGGTACCATCCCCAACCTGACGCCCCCTTGGGGCACTCAAAGCCCTTCCCCGGCAGCCGTGTTGATGTTGCTCCCATCCTGCGCACTGTAGGCCCTGTCTCTCCTGAACACACCATCCCCTCCTCTGTGCTTGCAGGGCTGTGTTCCTGCTCCTACAGCACCTTCCTCTCCTTCTTCTGCCTCAAAAACTCTGACCTCATATTTAATATCCTGTTAAAACATCTCCCATCCACCCCCCAAATCATTCCTGACTTCCCCATCAAAGTCAGTGCCTTCCTTCTGTAGGTGCTAGGAAACCTGAGTGTCCACCTCCGGTGAGAACGCATCGCACAGTATCGAAGTTTCTCTCCCTAGCCTCGGAGGTCCCTGGGGATGGGAACTGTGTCTTGCTCACCGAGGCTCTCTCAGTGCCTGCACAATGCCTGGAAATCACAGGTACTCAAATATCTGAACTCCAGCGTGAACTAGAAAGATCAAAGACCTGGGGTTAGCGGTTGGAGGGAGAGAAAGGGGGCTGGGGGTTAGGAAGAGAAAGTGCAGGAACAGATGAGGGCAAAAACGCACTGAGGCGTGTGCTTACTTGTTTTTGATAAACGAAGCTTGGGAGAAGGGGTAAAAAAGAAACTAGGTCCTTAGCTAGTCACCTTCTTCTATTGTTCCTCTTCCCGGGGAAGGAGCCAAGATATATTTAGAAGGGGTCTAAAGTTTCTTAGTAAAGCTTCTAGGACAAATCGAGAGCTTATTGCATTGCACGTAATATTTTTTTTTTTTTCCTTTCTGGCACATAGCTAGACAATTATTCTCTGTGGGTCCTCAAGGACTCTTGCAGTTCCAAGAGCCTGTGAAACAGTCTCAGGTAAGTCTTTGAAATGGGGAAGTCCAAGACAAGATGTTGCCTTTCAAGCTGTAAAGGAATCCATACAAATGGATCCCGTGTACGCTACTACCTGGGTTGCTAACGACAAGCCCGTCACTGGCTGATAAACTTAATTCATGGCCCCAAAACGGGGTGGGGAATGGAAGCAGAGCCAAGGTAGGCAGGCTGCAGAGTCTGAAATCAAAGTCAATGGCAGAAGAAAGATCTGAAAAGAATGACATTCTAGTCCTGCTTTCTCTTCCTTTTCAGGCTTTATGGCACCTTTGAAGAAACAAAAGCTTTACAGAGAAAAGGCTGGTTTGGCAGGGGAGGCTCGCGGCTCCCTTCAGCTCACTTTACTGTCTTCCTGGCGCTTTTCTTTTTAGACAAAAAAGCACTTAAAGGTATTGAGCCCTCGTTGCTACTTTCCTTCCCTCTGTCTCCTGAATAGTTCTGGAAAAGGAGGCATTTACCAATGCAAAGTCGTGGGCCAAACAGTTGGCCAGCCCCTTCCCGTCTCCCCTCTCCTTCCTTCTCCCTGATGTAACGTTTCTGAGTCTGTCAGGCTTCTGCTGTCCTGCGGGGCAGGGGGTGGGGGGTACATTCGGGAAGATGATCTCCGCATTATTCACCGGGATACATTGTGTTCTAGGGGCTTTGTTGGATCCACGACTCGGCGGTGCAAATCTTCAACTGTTTCCTTTTGGAGGATCAAATTTACAGTTTTCTCCTGCCTGTTTCTTTATGGTGAGACATTTGAAATCCACAGGCAGACTGAGCCAACTGGGCAGAAAGTTTGGAATTCTGAAATGCTGCCGAATTGTCAGGGACCAGCCTAGCTAATTTGCTGATTTACTGAACTTGACCCAAAAGAATTTCTGTGTACACAAAAATTTATGAAGAAGTCTTTGAATAATTGTATTAAATGAGATTCTGGGCCTTTATTTTCCATTTTATTACCTTTTCTGAACACTGTGGATTCCAATCATATTGAAACATTTTGTGTTCAGGCTTTGTAGCAAGTGCTGATGGTTGAACCTCAAAAGAATTGAAGGGTTAGTTCATAAATGAATAAAAAGCCAGCGGCATTTATCCAAAGTTTGTTTAACTATCCTAACCTCATGGGCCTGTAAAAATTCAACTGAAAATCATTGAGAAGAGGTCCTCCCATGAGATCCCTTGGCACTTTCTGCCTCTGCTTGGATCGGAAATACCATGAGAGTATTCTTCTTCTTTTCTTTTTTTTAATTTCCAACATTTCAACACTTCTAGTTCCATTCGCAGATGGAGAAGAGCAGAGGGAAAAAAGGAATGGGAGGAAAACATGAACTTTTCTTAACCTAAAAGTTATTGCGCAGCTTTTATATGAAATTTCAAGCCAGAACATCCCTGGTTGAGGCCAACTGCCTCTGCCTAGGAAACCTCCCAGGCATGGGAGACTCATCCACAGAGGTTCTGGTCCAAGATGGCCATTTAACATCAACTCGAGGATGTCTGACAATGGAACTCAGGCTCTGGTCTCAGCACCCATTAGCTTAACCTCCCAGGGTGTAACACAAGCAGAAATTACATCTATTACCTACTTAGACCAGTGCTCGTAGGTCATGGAAGAGCATATTTCATATTAGTCCTTTAGAAGGAGCAGTTGTGTGGGTAGATGGGTTGCAAAAACAGCTGCAGTCCTCATATGCACAGAGACAGAAAGCAGATTAGTATTGCCTAGGACGGTGGTGGGGGAATTCAGAGGAAAATGGGGAGTGATTTCAGATGGCTGTGGGATCTCTTTTTGAAGTTAAAAAAAATATTCTAAATTTGATTGTGGTGGTGATTACACAACTTTCTAAATATACCAAAAACCATTGAATTGTACCCTTGAAAATGGGTGAATTGTATGGTATGTGAATTATATCTCAATAAAGCAACTCTATTAAAAAAAAATAATAACCACCATCTCTCCTTCCTTTCTGGATGTGGGCCCTCTGCTGTGTGACTTGACAGTTCTTCCCACCAAGGAAGGGAACCTCTTTTCCCACCCATCGGTCTCCTTGGATACCTTCCAATTCTTGCCAGCCCATGAAAGGCTGGAGCAGTGGTGATGCCCAGAGGCCTTGTGTTCCTGGGCTCACTCTCCTGTGTGCCGTCCCCACTATGAAAACTCATCCTGGAAGATCAGAGACTTGTGTCACAGAGCCATCATCCCAGCCATGGCTATCTCAGCCCACTCCCCTGTTGCCTGCAGAGACACGTGTGAGCCCAGCCAAGATGAGCCAGCCTGCCAGAGGAGCCAAAATGCTAACTGAGCCACGGACATGTGAAGCATAAAAACTGTTGCTTTAGGAAGTGCACTGGAGCCATTTGTTCTGCGGCACTGCCTGACTGATACATGTTCCATCTTTTGGGGATCCTTGAAGTATAGAAAGTATAGACTACAGAAAAGGAGTACATGCAGAGGTTATGCTGGTTACACACTAGGCCAGAATTTTACTCTGGTTTTCAGGTTCTGAACAGGGCTTGTCTTTCACCTGCCAAATCTCTGGATATTGTAGTGAAATGCATCCTTGGTTAGGTAGGAGCTGGCGGTCATTAGAAGTCACCCTCAGGTGGCACAGCCTTTCCACTCACACTCCCAGGCCTTCTGGGGAGGAGTTCGGGGCTGGTGGGGCAGCTGGCCTCCACTGCTGGTCACACGTGAGTCAGACCCACAGCATCCTGACGCATCTGACACAGCCCACTCCTGGATATTGGAAAGAAGCCAGCTTGGATAATTGTGCGAGTCCTGGTCCTCATACAGGAAATGTTTAATAAAACCCCTTAGTTAACTGCCTGGGTGGCTGGAGATGTGCAGTAAAAGCCTGCTTTCAAGGATCCTGTCACCCGGCCTGAGCAGCGCTAGGGAGAAGGCTCATGCGAAGGGCCCTAGGAAACATGAGCAGGAGAGGATGGAGGTTGCTTCATGGGAAAGCCGCACTTTGAAGGAGTGGAGTGATTGTTAAGTTTTGGTGTTCAGTGCAGAGTGAGGTGAGAATGGCCTGGGGACAAAATCCAGGGGACAATAAGAATGAGAAACACATTGCTGGACGGAAATGTCTCATGTCAACACTTCCCCATAGAACCTCCTCCCCTGATGGTCTGGCTGTTGAGCATTAAAAATGTGGCTGGCATGACCGCAGAATCGAATGTAAGGTTTTATCTACACTGGGCTAACTTAAACAGCCACCTAGGACCAGTGGCTGGCATATGCGACAGCAGCCCATGAAGGTATATGCTGTGTGCTCAGTTGCTCAGTTGTGTCCGACTCTTTGCAACCCCATAGACTGGAGCCCGCCAGGCTCCTCTGTCCATGGAGTTTTCCCAGCAAGAGTACTGGAGTGGGTTGCCATTTCCTACTTCAGCAAATATTCCTGACCCAGGGATCGAACCCATGTCTCCTGGGTCTCCTGCACTGGCTGGCACATTATTTACCATTGAGCTACTTGCAAGGTATAGCTACACATTTTTTTTTTTCCCCTGTAACAAAAGTTGTAGAGCTATTTTCTTAGGAATATGCTGGGCTGTGATTTAGTCTTGACTAATTTCCATGCATCCATCTGCCCAAATTTCTTCTGTCTATAAGAGATGAGCTTCCTCTGTTCAGACAGACCCAGCACTCACACCTTCAACAAGTATACATTTTTATTGAATTCCCACTGTGTGCAAGGTACTCTGCGTGGCAACACAGGATTAAAAGAAGAAAAAAAAAAGGTTATTCTTTTTCTTTAAGCTCTGCTGTTTAAAAAAAAAAAAAAGGTTTTTAAAAAATGCAAGTGTGGCTTTGATAACCCTTTGGAGTAAAATTATTTAAATTAGAAAATTATGAATTTACAGCAATAAGTAAATTATGTGATTTAGAGAAAGCTCTTCTTAATTCTATAGCTTGGTAAATTTGATTTCTACTGTCATTGAAGATGATGTAATTGTGCCTTAATAAGCAAAATTATTAAAAGGTTTATGAGCTTTCATTTGTGAAACTCAGGGAGGAAAGGTCAAAAGGATTTTCCCCCTACAATTCTCTAAAGAATTTGAATTTAAAATGAATTTCATTCTACAAGGAAAAAAAATGTAAAAACAGAAAGACAGAAACTAACCCCCCCCAAAAGAAAACAGAAAAAAAAAACCCTTAATTTATGTTGACTTCATTATTCTCTAGATTAAAAGCAGCTCAACATAAAATGAGGACTTTTGAGTTCAAACTTTTAAGGAATTCGCGTTTGCATCAATTTTTAAATGATTTTATAACTAATGAACTTGGATTTCTTTTGGCATGGCATAAAATCCATTTGTACAGTTTTTAATTAAGAATGCAGCCTCTGCAATTAAAATCAAGGGTAGGGACTTCATCTGATGTCCTGTGAGAACCCCAGTCGAAAAAATTATGGTAATGCTGTGTGTCTTAAAAGCCTTCTCTGAGTGTCGAAAACACACGGTGCGGAATTACCCCAGCTGCATAATGAGTGCTTATTTAAAAAGTTGATAATTAGAAACATTTAGTTTTGATGTGTTAAGGGTCTTGTTTACCACTAATCTCCCTGGTATTTGCTGTGGGCTTGAAAACCGGACTGAGGATCATCTAAACCTGAGCTCAGAAAGGATAGACTGGGTCAGACTTCCAATTCATAATGCAAATACTGCAGTTTTCACATAGGCAGGGGAATTCCTAATGTGGATTTTAATATTTAAAATTACCAGTGCCATTATCGAAAATATTAAGATGCTTTCATGTCGAACTGATTAAAATTACATTTGGAATAATGAATGACATGTAATGTACAAATACCCACCCACTTCTACTTTTTAAAAAAGTATAGATAAATGCAGTGGAAAATCTTCCAAGATATTTTTTGGGGACACTCGGAGCTTGGGGGCAGAAACCCAGGGCCAGGGGATCCAATGAGGTGGCCCACTATAAGCCTTATGATTCACGGCTTGCCAAGAAGAATGCTCAAAGAGAAACTGAATTCCTCTGGATTCATTTTCTTCCGAATCTTTGGAAGGTCGAATATGCCCACTAAATAGGTCTTTATTTCTGGCAGGAGGATATTGCTCATGCTAACTTTGAGTGCTGTTCATTTCTTCAAGCATTCAGGGCACTTCTCCAAAGGTCCTGTGTGGATGGCTCCCTTGACAAAGCTGCACTCGGTCCTTATCAAAGTCATCTTGGTTCCATCGTAGGTCATGCACAAAGCAGCGTGTCTGCCATTTGCACTCAGAGCACAGCTGCACCAGCCTCCCCAGGTAACCCTCACAGGGAGGAAGTGCAGCTGAGACAAAAGACTGAGCAAGGAGTCCCACTGGGTGTGCAGGCTGCTCTCAAGAGCCGACCTTGACTGTCAGAAGAAACAGCTCAGCAGCCCGCCCTTGCTCCCCATCCTCAAAGCACTGGGGGGACCCTGCCGGCTCCTCCCCCATGGCTCCTCCCCTGCCCATCCCCAGGGCACTCAGAGCAGCAGAATGGACTGTGCTCCTGGGAGGAGGTCTGGGTTAGCTGCACGTGACCCCACTATCCTGGACAGCGCTGCCTCCACCGTCTCCCCAACCACACCCCCATCTGCCTCTTTTTTGTCACCAGAATGACTCTTTTTATTTAGTACTAATTCTTTTCTTTTTTTTTTAAGAAAAGTTTTCATTTCCCAGAACAATGACTGAAAAGTACAGAGAATTCCTATACACTCCCTCAGCCTGGCCCACCCTCATCAGTTTCCCCGTTGGAAGCCTCTTGAGTTCAGGTGGTGCGTTCACTTCAGCTGATGAACCAATATTGACACAATACTGTTAACTGAAGTCCCTGGGTTATGTCTGGCATCCCACATGGTGCTGCAATTAATATGGTTCTGAACAAATGCATGATGGCATGTATCATGTAAAACAGCTTTTCTGCCCTAAAAGCCTTCTGTGCTCTACCCATCCATCCCTCCTCCACCCTTCCAATGCGCGTGGGACCATGTCATTCCCCTGTTTAAAACGATTAAATTAAAATAATTCCTGGCACCCCTCCCCTTTCCAGGCACAATCCCAGTATATGCCCCATCCCTCCCTCACCCGGGAGAGTTACTTAATAAAGCCCGAAAGCTTTTGCTGAGGGCATTAAAAACCTTCATGGTCTGCCTGGTCCCTGCCCACCCACTTCCTTATATCCAATGAAATGTCATAGATGAGAGCATGAGCTTTGCCCTGCACACACCTGAGCTGGGACCCACCTCCTCCATTTGCCAGTTGCTTGACCTAAAAAGGATTGAATACCATCAGCATTATCAAAGATCAGTCACACAATGGGAAAATATTTTCAACAAAGACAGCAATGTATCCTAATCATATGAACAGTTTATACATGTTTCTTTCGTTCACTTCACTGGTGTTTACTAAGTGCTTATGAATGTGCCAGTGTCAAGATGCTAATATCCCAGGTAGCTCAGTGAGTACCTGCAATGCAAGAGATGCAACACACTTGAGTTCGATCCCTGGGTTGGGAAGATCCCCTTGAGGAAGGCCTGGCAATCATTCTAGTATTCTTGCCTGGAGAATCTCATGGACAGAGGAGCCTGGTGGTCTATAGTCCATGGGGATGAAAAGAGTCAGACACAACTGAGCGACTGAGCACACACACACATCGTATTCTTATGTCTCAAAAAGTCTATTCCCCAAATCATACACAGAAACAAAAGAAAAACCATATGGATTTAAGTGCTCACTGGATTTAAGCGCCTACAGAGAGAGAGGAATGCCATCTTCTAGTTTGCTTATCAGCACTGATGCTTATTGTTAAAATATTTGCTGATCTGATATGCAAGATAGTGGTTTGTTTAAAGTATTTACATTTTATAATTATTGATTATTCTTATTGTTGCTTTATTTATTTTTATTTTTTGGCCATGCCATGAAGCACATAGAATCTTACCTCTCTGACCAAGGATCCAACCCAGGGTCCCAAGTGTTAGTCGCTCAGTCGTGTCGGACTCTTTGCAACTCCATGGACCGTATATTTGGGGAGGCTATCTTTTACTAGGTCAAGAATGTTTTACTATATTTCTTGTTAGTTAATAGTTGTTTACTCACCATGAGTTTTATTCAGTGCCTTTCTGAATCTATTGTAAATTATACTAAACTATATTTTTCTGTTAATTTGTTAGCGCTACAGACACTTACAGATGTAACAGTTTTTGTGTTCCTAGAAAAAGTCTCCATGGCTGTATGAAGCTGGGATTGTCTGTTCTTGAAGGTTTGAAAAAATTCAACTCTAAGGCCACCCACGTGCCTTTGAAACTATCTGAAAGTGTTCGTTGCTCAGCTGTGTCCATCTCTTTGCAACTGCCTGGACTGTAGCCCGCCAGGAATTCTCCAGCCAAGAATACTGTAGTGGGTTAGCCATTCCCTTCTCCAGGGGCTCTTCCTGACCCAGGATTTGAACCCAGGTCTCCTGCATTGCAGGCACACCCCTAACCATCCAAGCCACCAGGGAAATCTGAAACTGTCTGAGATAGGGTCTTTTGGGGCATTTAACTTTTTACCAACAATTCAATTTGTTTAGTGACTAGGTTTATTCACATTTTCTGCATTTTATTAATAAATGTATTTTATTAATGTACTGGTAAATGTTTTCTAGAAAGTTGTACATTTCGTCCAACTTTTCAAATGTATTGATGCTAAGTTATTCAGAATAGTTTGTCTATAGTTAAGCCTCCTTTTCATCATTCCTGGTATTTTCGTTTTTTCTTTCTTTTTTCTCTTGTTTGTTTCGGTTGGAGCTATTTTGCTGTTGTTTTTTGTATGCTCTTTTCTATTTAATTAGACTTTCTAAAGACCCATCTTTTGATCTCTATGTTCATTTTAGTTCACTTTCGCTCTTGATATTACTATTCCTTTCACCTATTTTCTTTTTATTTATTTCAATATTTCTTCCTCTTAATAAATGTTTAAGGCTATAAATTTACCTCCAAGAACCACTTTAGATACATCCCATGAGTATTTGTATGCACTAATGTCATAGGCCCTCATCCCAAACATTTCATAATTTTCATTGGTGTGTTATAAATTCCTCTTTAAACTGTGATTTGTTCAGTAAATCTGTTATGTTTTCAAAATGTATTTTTATTTTTTTCTAATTACATTCAAATATCTTCTTTATTGATTACTCTTGTCATCATAATGTAAGGTCTCTCTTTTTACCTTCAATTTTTATGCTTTCTATACTAATATCACTAAAACAATTTTCTTTCAGTTAATACTTCCTTGCATATGTTCTTCTGGCCCTTTACTGAAAATATTTGTGATTCATTCTGTTTTAGTTGTATCTCTTATAAAATGCACTTTATACATATATATATATATATATATATATATATATGTAAAGTTAGTCTATTATTTTGTTGCTATAATAGACACACTTGTAAATATGACTACCTTGCTTCCTGGACCATCTTTATCAACATTTATCTTTGCATATTTTCTCTTTCCATTTCTCGGAGGAATTTTTAAATTTTTAAAATTTTTTGCTGGTTTGAAAGTTATGGACTGTATTTCTCTTTCAGTTTTGATTAAAAATTGCATACATATACATGTTAGAGTTATTCCATGACTCCTGAACTCCTGAACTAGGTCCTCAGCACGTTTAAGGACCCAGTGACTAACTTCCTGCCTCTCTCCCACATTTCTCATCAACACTGTCTAAGGTTGGTTCCCGTACAAAACACACACAATTACAATTTCCCATTGTCAATAACTAATTCAGTTTACTGAGGTCTTTTATCAGTATTTCTTGCACCCAGCCCCTCCCTCTGGACTTGCTGTATTCTTGCTGAAGTAAGACTCCTACCAGCTCTTTCACTGAAAGTCTCTGAGTAGCAAATTTACAGTCTTTGTTTACCTGAAAATATATCTCCCTTCATTTTTGCAAAAAGGTTTAGCTGGGTGTAGAGTTCTGGGTTGACACATTTTCTTTCTCAGAACTTTGGAGATCACCCTCCATTATACTCAGGCTTGTTTTCTTGACTCGTCCCTCTGTTCAGTACTTTTGCAAGATTTCCACCTGGCTCCTTTTCTTTCACAGCTCCTTAGTCTTGTCTGAAGTTTTCCTTTTTGTTTCCTAATTCCGTGTCTTCTAAAACTAGACTTTTTAAAAACATACTGAGAATTTTAAGCATATTTATTTTAAGTTCTTTTCCCTGTAAGACTGTTGTTCTAATTTCACGTGGGGCAAATACATCTCCCCACTAATGACTGTGTTGTCTGCTTCCCTCAGCATGAGGTTTCTGAAAACGTTTCTTGGAATTTTGTGTTCGTGGGTCTCGAGAGAGGAAGGAATTCTCTGACCTCATCCTGCCTCCCGCCCAGTCTCAGAGCTTGCCTGCTGTCACCATTTGCGCCCCCAGTCAGATGTGATGTGAGATCCAGGTCACTGTGGCCAGCAGAGTCTGGCTCAGTTCTGGGCGCAAGGCTGGTCCTTCCTTTCTCAGACCTAAGCTTCAGAGGGGGTGCAGCCATGGACATCATTGCCAGCAGCAGCTTTGGCTGCCTCCCTTCAGGAGTGGGGACCCCTTTCACACTCCAGGTCCGGGCAGGAGCCTCTGTGGAGTACGGTTAGCAGTGACCTCCCACAGCTGCTGCTCTGCCTGCAGGGGCATTGGCAGCCCGAGTGCATTTCACCACCTGCCTTCCTGCTCCCTGGGCCCTGGGAGGTGTGGCCCTGGTCTCCTGTGTGCCTGTGTCTTTTATAATTATTCTTCCTGTCGCTGTTGTTCAGTTGCTAAGTCGTGTCCCACTCTGTGACCCCATGGACTGCAGCACACCTGGCTGTCCTCCACTGTCTCCAGATGTCCACTGAGTCGATATTGCCATCCAACCATCTCATCCTCTGTCATCCCCTTCTCCTTCTGCCTTCAATCTTTCCCAGCATCAGGGTCCTTTTTTTTCTCCCTTGTACTTTGTCATTATTATGTCTTTGGAAGGGTGTAGAGGAGGGTCTCAAGCTGACCTTGTGCCGTTGTCGTGCAAAGAACCAATTTTAATGACTACAAATATTCTGTTAGATTTCAGTCCTTATTTATTTCACCATTACTCTGATTTCATTTAATAACTTTTTAAATAATAAATTTAATAACTTTTAAATTGTAAATATTGATTACATTTTATTTAATGCTTTGTCCATAGCCTAGAATAAATTTCTTAGGAGAGAAAAATAGCATGCCAAGAGGTATAAGCATTTTAAAAGCTACTTTGGTAAGTGAAATTTATTTTTCAAAAAGATACCAGGTGTGGGTGTGCATGGAGGTGTGTGTGTGTGTGTGTGTGTGTGTGTGTAAGTGCGTGTATATGCGTTCCAGGCTGAGAAAACTTCTGATGAGAAGGTGAGAGGCAGGAAAAGGTGACTCTGGGAACTCTTATTACATGGCTGGCTATGCATGAAGAAACATGCATGGCCTGAAATATCATATTTGTTCTTTTCTGCCTGAATTCTTCACTTAGTATGATAATCTCCAGATCCAACCATGTTGCTACAAATGGTATTATTTCATTCTTTTTTATGGTTGAGTAACAGTCCATTGTAAATATGTACCACATCTTCTTTATCCATCGACAAAGTTTTTGCTAAAGTCACTGATAGCCTCTGGGTCCCTAAGTACATGCACACTTCTCCAGTCTGTCATTGACTTGCCAGGATAATCTAATTCAGGGGCACTTTCTCTCTACCCTGTTCTTGGAACACCAAGTACATCCTGCCAGGCACTCCCTCCTGCTTTCCAAGAGTTCCTGAAAGTTCAGGAACTTCTCTCTTCCCCTTCACAACACTCCATGGCATCTCTGGTCCAGGGCTTTACAAGGCACAGATGTTCCAGCCCAGGTTATTTATCGACTAAATAGTTAAGGACAGAGATTGTGGAAAGCGGCCAGATGTACACACAGGTTCACCATGTGGGACACTGCAGCCAGACTGAGGACTGTGACCTTCACATGTAGAAGAGTGGGTACCATTTAAAATAGCAGCATGACATGTCATCTGTTGTATTTTTCACCCTAAAACTGGGAGGTCTAGTGGAGTCAGGGCTGAAAAGAAGAAGGGGTGATGCAGGAAGATGATGTAGGAGACATTCAGCCCTGAAGATGACAGGTGACGATGGCAGTCAGACGACTGGTGGGGGGCAGTGGGAAGCAAAGAGGGAGCACAGAGACCTTCGGAGACCCAACTTCCCAGGACTCGTTTGCTTGAATGAATTCAGTGGCGGGGAGGGAGGAGATGGAGCTCTGGTATGTCTGGTGTGTCACGGGGAGGAAGACATCACAGGGGTTTTGGTGGAAGATGATGAGTTCTATGTGGGACATCTGCATTTTGAGAGTCAGAGGAAATTCTGAGTAGCATTTGATTCCATGGGTCTGAAATTCAGAAAAAAGATCCTGGGATGTGACTTCTGTGCCTTGTAAAGCCCTGGCCCTGAGATGCCATGGAGTGTTGTGAAGGGAGAGAGACAGAAGCCTTGGGATTGAGCCTGCAGGAATTCTTGGGAAGTGGGAGAGGTGACCTGGCAAGGAGGTACTTGGTCTCCCAGGAACAGGGTAGAGAGAAAGCTCTCCCACATTAGATTCCACTGAGACGTCAATGACAGGGGGATAAGTGTGCATGTACTTGTGGACCCAGAAGCCATCAGTGACTTCAGCAAATCTTTCTTGATGGATGAAGAAGATGTATATTTACAATGGAATATTATTCAGCCAGAAAAAAGAATGAAGTCATGCCATCCGCAGCAATATGGACGGACCTGGAGATTGTCACACCAGGTGAGGAAATCAGACAGAAAAAGACAAGCATCATATGATACTGCTTAGATTCAGGGTCTTTAAAAAAGATACAAAGGAACCTATTTACAAAACAGACTCACTGACTTAGAGAACGAATTTATGATTACCAGGAGGGAAGGGTTGGGGGAGAGGGATACATTGGGAGTTTGGGATGGACATTACACATAAAGGGTGCTGCAGTCATGTCCGACTCTGTGCGACCCCATAGACGGCAGCCCACCAGGCTCCCCCGTCCCTGGGATTCTCCAGGCAAGAACACTGGAGTGGGTTGCCATTTCCTCCTCCAATGCATGAAAGTGAGAAGTGAAAGGGAAGTTGCTCAGTCGTGTCCGACTCTTAGCGACCCCATGGACTGCAGCCCACCAGGCTCCTCCGTCCATGGGATTTTCCAGGCAAGAGTACCAGAGTGGGGTGCCATTGCCTTCTCCGGACATTACACACTGCTATATTTAAAATAGATAACCAAAATAAAATGGAGCATATATGCTCCATTTTTAGACAAAAACAGAAACAGGTAAATAGTCTATTTACATAAAAAATAAAATGTAAAAAGCTCCAAAAAAAAAAAAAAAAGACAACCAGTAAGGACCTACTGTAAAAAAACAAAACAAAAAAACACTTTGGAAGAGTGGAAACCAGATAAAGTGGATGGGAGAGAGGATGATGAAACAGTGGAGAAAGGGAATAAAGATAAAACTCAAAAAGCCTGTTTGCAGAAGGCACAGCAAGAACTCAGAGAAAACCAAGGCCCCCAGCCTGGGGCACGTGACTCCTAAACTGAGCCCCCCAACACCCCACAGCTTCAGCCCAGGCGAACCCCGGAAGGAAGGAAGTGGCTGGGACCCCCAGCCAGGGGCATGCGACTCCTAAACCGAGCTCCCCCCACACCCCACAGCTGCAGCCCAAGCGAACCCCGGAAGGGAGGAAGGGACTGGGAGCGTGTGTGGCTGGGGCGATGAGGGACTCCCAGGTGTAGTACAATCCGAGGTCCGGCCAGGGGAACACTTATACATTCTAAGCCATCATGCTTGCTGACACAGATGATAATGACGCTGACACCACTGAGTTTGTTCCTCGTTAGTCAGACGAGAGAACGGCGTGAGTTATCACAGCTCTTATCCTTGGAGAGCCTGGCAGCCCTCTTGGAGGTGGATCACGGTCCAGTGAGAAGGAGTTGTTTGAGATGCAGCAGCACCAGCTGGCACGGGGCAGCTTGAGCCACTCCAGCAGGGCGGCAGCTGGAGGGCAGCACCAGGCGTCCCTTTGTGCCGCGTGATGGAAGCTCTGGACGCAGATACAAAGGAATGCAAATTAGCAGCAGAGGAAAAGTGACTTCATTGCCCATCAGTGTCCGGGAGCCGGGACCAGGTCTCCATCCCCTTGAGGCTCCTGCTCAGGGCCACTCGCCCCCACCCTACTACCCCGACCCCAGGATCCTCCAGCCTAGGGAATGGGCGGCCAAGAAATATATCAAAAGCATAAAACATATGAATGAAGATAAAATCCTCTTTGGCTGTAAGAAGAGACATCTGTTGGGCTCCATATAATTAAAAACTGGAACCAAGTTGGAGAGAAGGATGGTTGGGGCCCCTTGGGAAAATGCCCCTGGCTTCTCAAGTTAACCCCCAGAAGCCTCGGGAAGAAATTTACAGGATCACCTGAGACTGGGGGAAGTAAAACCCTCTGCCTGGCAGAGGTGATGGGGTTTGAGAGTGTCCACGTTGCAGCCCAGGAATGAGCAAGGGACAGTCTGCTTTCTTAGAAAGAGAAGCCTGTCTTTTCTACTCAATTATTCTGTCTCCTTGATTGGATTTTTCATGGTCCCTTTCTCCAAGTGCTTTCGGGAGAAATAGACCTTAGGTGTGCTGAAATTGGCTCTAGACCATACCTCCTCTTGTCTGATTGATTCAGAATCAAGGCCACACTCCAGGGTGCAGGCATGACCCTTAGACACATTATTTATTTTTTTAGAGGAAGAAACTGCTAGAAGACTAGCTGATTTGCAAATAACCTCCCAGCCCATCTGTGAAGGAGCCTCAGCCCACACTCAGGTCCCAGACCTGAGAAACCAGAACCTCAGAGACCAGCCCTCAAGGAAAATGTTCTCAGTCTGTGCAGGGTGAGTCTCCTTGTAAGGAGAGGTCCCTCCAACCTCTGAAGGAAGCAGACTCTTTTACACTTAAAGCTGATTTTGGAGAGTCAAAAATCGAGTTGTTGTTCAGTCACTATTCTATCTGACTCTTGGTGATCCCATGGACCACAGCATGACAGGCTCCTCTGTCCTCCACTATCTCCTGGGGTTTGCTCAGCTTCATGTCCGTGGAGTTGGTGATGCCATCCAACCATCTCATCCTCTGTAGTCCCCTTCTCCTCTTACCCTCAGTCTTTCTCAGTATCAGGGTCTTTTCCAATGAGTTGGCTTATTGCATCAAGTGGCCAAAGTACTAGAGCTTCAGCTTCAGCATCAGTCCTTCCAATGAACATTCAGGATTAATTTCCTTTAGGAATGACTGGTTTGATCTCCTTGCAGTCCAAGAGACTCTCGAGACTCTTCTCCAGCACCACGATTTGAAAGCATCAAATTCAAAAGCCTAGACTTTTTCCTTACTGGGTTTTAAGGCAATTTTGTGAAAGAGCTTTTGCTCGGTTGAAATAACTATGGTGTTCTCGTAAAAACAAACACAAGCGTGCAGATGGGTTTCATCTCCTTCTCTCTAGGAGTTTTGGAGGAAAATATCTCCTTGTGGAAAGGAAGCTATAAGAGGATGGCCTCCATCCCCTGCCTCCTCTCTTCCATCAACCATCCCAGACTTATTTGCTTGTGAGTCAGAAGTCAGCATTTCTGGTGCATTTCTGACTTTTCATTTTGTCATATCAGGGTGACTGTGGAGGGTAGAACATAAATACATGGACAAAGAAATGTATAAAACATAAATATATGAAATATACACACATCGATGTTTCATGCGTGAAATTTACATTGTTTTCATAATTACAATTTTAGCGTATGTGAAATTTGAGACTGACAATATTTTGAATATCTTTCAGCATCATGACGTATTCTTTGTATTTCATCTGTGCCTTCATATCATTCGATGCCCAAGACTTTCTCCCACGCCCAGATTTCGGATCCCTCATACTCCTGCCTTCATCCTGTTGGGAGCTGACCTTTCTCCTTGGCTTCAACAAGGGTCAGTTGCTCAAGTCTCAGAAATCTCTCCTGCCCCAGGTCGAGGCCCTGCCCTCTGATCCTCAGGCAGATGGCTTGAGCCGGGGGTCCTGTGGATGCCCCACTCCGTGTTCCAAACTGAACGTGTGCTTCCCAAGCTGCATCCATGCTTCCCCCACCGCTGTCCACCTGGTCGCCCAAATCAGGAACTCGGGAGACAGAATAGCCTCAATTTTTTCCTCTCCACTCCCTGGATATTATTAGCCACGCATATCCATAGGGGTGGTATTCCACAGATAGGTAGTCTACCCAGAGCAGGCCGCCTCATCCTCCTTGGTCACTCTGCCCCGTGGTTGATGGAACAGCTATGTACCCATCCTCCAGGTAATGTCTAAGAGGCATCCTTGAGCTCTGTCCTTCTCCACAGGCCAGCAACTCCCTGATCTATTGATATAAAATCTTCTTGAACCAGAACTGTGCTAATTACACCTTCAGAGTTCTCTCTGCACTCAGACTTTCCCTTTATGTTCAACCTCCACACTGCTGCCAGGGACCCGGCTAATATAAAGTTCTTTGAAACCTTCGAGTGACACCTTATCACCCGCAAGGAAACTCAACCAGCTCCTTAGTAGCATCCATTGTCTTCCCCAAATCCTCTGCTTCTCCATCCTTGTCTCTTGCCACACGCTGCCTTCAATGACATCGGCCGCTCTATGTGCTTTGAACAAACCATGCCACCTTTGCAGGCTCTTAGGCTGGATATATCTTTAATACATGCCCATCCAGCTGGTGAGCTCCTAGCCACCACTTACCACAGCTACAATGCCACCCTGCTGCCCACCTCTCCTCTCTGTGCCCTGCATGTTCCTGGGCACATCTCAGCCATTGCACTTGCTGTGTGGAATCACACCTCGGCTCCTTCATACCCCTGTCTTCCTACAGGGCACTTTAGGAAGTGAGCACTTTAGGGAACTGTCTTCATTGTTTTCCTATCTCATGGCCCCAGTCAGTGCTTGGTTTAAAGTAAACATCAGTAAATACTCACCGAATGAATGAATAAATGAATACAGAGTGTTTTCCAGGCATGGTTCAAACCAGATGCCTTACCGTCATGAGCAACAAACCCACACTGAGCTGGTCTCTGCTGGCATTTTCGGCTCATCTCCCGTGACCCTCCCAAATCTACCCTTGTTGCCAGCAGCTGAACGGCCCTTCCCTCCTATATTTTCCCCCTCAGTAACCTCATCCCCAGCCTTGGCTTGGATTTCCACCTATTCTTGGATGAGTCTCAAAGGTACATCTCTAGCCAGACTTGTCCTCCGAGCTCCACATCTGTTTAGCCAGCTGCCAGCATGGGGCTCTCACTGGTACCTACAAGTCAATGTGCCTCACCCCTGAACTGTCCTCCTCCAGGCTCCTTCCTCAGTAAATGGTGCCACCATCTGTTCCTGGGAACAAGGAGAAACAGGAGTCATTCTGAGCTCCTTCCTCTAAACCCCTCCTCACTCATCTCCGATCCATCACCAACTGCAAGAATTCGCCTCTTGTTTATTCCTCCAACAGATACTGATCAGACACCAGTGATGTGCTGGGCTCTTTTTTGGGCCTTGGGAATTCAATGTGGGAACAAGACAAGCAAGACCCCGATCTCCTAGAGTTGACATGAGGGAGAAAACTGTCAATAAATAAGTACACAACCCAGTGGTAAAAAATGCTATCAATATAGTGAATATGACAGTGATGGAGGTGAAAGGGTAGACTGGGAAGAGGTATTCATTGCCCATGCAACATCCACTTTCCTCTTATAAAAAATCTGATTGCATTTGAGGCAACAGCATGCCTAGCTTAAAAAAAAAAAAAAACAGCAGCAAAATAAAAGATAACTTTATATCCAGCCTCCTCACCATGAGGATGGTCATATGATATGTCTGATCAGAGACCTAAGAGTCAGTGAGTCAGGGGTGTCTGAGAAATGTCTGCTTTCCAGATGGAGGTGGTGTCCCATTCGTTCCATGACTTCCATCTTCCTTCCTGGAACGGGAACAAGAAGTTTAAATTGGGGCAGCCTCAGTTGAAGAAAGAGGTGACCCAGACACATGCCTTGTGAGGTTCTGGAGCTACTGCTCCAGGCGTGGGCTGGTGGTCTCCAGAGGTCTTGCTTTGTGGAGGCAAACACCCATCCCCATCTGGTTGAGCCTCTGTAAAGAGTCTGTGTCACCTGGGGTCTAGTGCGATCTCAGGATGACAGGACGAGCATGAAACCCATCCCCCTGTCTCTTTGCCCACAGCACCATAACCAAGGACTGGGGCCCTCCTGCCTGATGACCAGTGTCTGTGCTGACCTCCTGCGATCCCGCCCCCATATCACAGTCAGAAGGATGGCTCCACATGCACGGTGGCTTGACAGGTGCTTTGCACAGCTGTCGGCACAACCCAGACTTCCTCACCTGGTCTCTGAGCCCTCCTGCTTCATCTGACTCCATGATCTGCTCCCAGCCTCCCTGCCTCTTTCCAGCTCTCATCCTTGCCTTGCTGCCTAATCTGGCTTCCTCTTCCCTCTCAGCTAAGGCAAGCCCATTTAAGAAACAGTAGAGACTGTCTTATGCATGATGTCTGTCTCATGCATGATGATCCCAGGATCTTGCTTGACTCCCGGCACCCAGGATATTCGTGGTACAAAAGCAGGAACAAGTGAGTGGATGAAGGCTTTGGCTCTTCTCTTGAGGCTTTCCCTGTTATCTGTCATTTCTTTCTCCTCTTGGGCACCTACAACTAAACTTTTAAGACTTAGAGAATCAGTCAATGGTATTTCAACGTTAAGATAATGTCAGCATATGATCAGGGCAGGTTGTGACAGAGGAAGCCCTTGAAAACCATCCACCACCAATACCATCTTTGCTTTGAGTCCATTCTCTCTGGAAAGAATTAGGTCTTTCAGCTTTTGTGTTTCTACAATTTCTGGCCCATACATATATTTGTAGAACAAACATTCACCAAGAGATCTTTACAGAAACACACTGTCCCTCCATCTACCGGTTTGGGAATCTAAAGAATGAAATCATACTTCATTGACTTGGTCCCCCATCAGTATTTCCAGCACATCAAACATGTTTTAAAATCATGGGAATCGACAAATTTTATCAAAAAGAAGACTGTAGCTTGGAAATGCAGTGTCCTCCCAGTCAGGGAAAGCAAGGAGCCGCCTCAAGCTGGGAAGCACCCATCAAGGTCAGCCATCGTCTCTGACCTTGATGCCCCAACATTCCAGTTTCCCTGAAGAGATGTACTTTTCAGAAGCATAATAACTAACGCCTGGAAGTTCTAGTTTTTCACAGAAAAATTTCTATTTTCCTCATACCTCCCTGGAAGATAATGAATGTTGTCATCTCTCAGTGACTTCCACCCTTTCTCATTATAGAAAGAATTAAATCACTGATTTATCTGAAAACATACTCCCCACCCCCCTGCCATGGTATCAGTTCTCCAATTAGTCACCATCCTTTGAAAACAGTCCTGGCATGGCTGGTGTGAGTATGACAGGGATGGCTGTGAAATCCAAAGAGCCCATGGCTTCCCTCGTCTCCTTGGCGAGAGCGTCTTTCCCTCCGCAGGAGCGCGCGCAGCAGCTCTCCGGGCGGCGGGGGGCGGCGAGCCCGGCCACCTGGTGGAACAGCCGCCCTTGGCCTGCGGGCGCCATCTTGCGCGCCCCGCCGCGTCCCGGCTGCCGGAGCCGCTTTGAGCGGCTCACTCCTGCTTCCCAATGAGTTCTGACTAAACGCCATCAACCATATGACAGGGTCTAACAAATATCAGCACTCTGCCAGGTTCAATAAACACCTTCTTCAGGGTAATGGTCCTTAATGAGGACACCAGCCATCAGTTAGGTTGGGAACACACTATAATTATGACTGGGCAAAGACGTCTGGAAAGAGACCCGCGCGTGTGAGGGTTGGAGCCAGGTGGGGGAGGGGAGCTCGTAAAAAAATCACCTTCGCTCTCAACTTTGTGCTGGTGGGAGGGAAAAAAAACACAACGCAAGTTTTAGAGGTTATTTCCCAAACAATGCCAACAATTTACTGACGGATCTACGGATTAAATAGTCACTCATGTAATCCCTGCCAAGTTTCATGTATCTATAATTAAGTCAATGAGGGCCTCGGAAACTTGCTTGATGGAGCACTTGGCTAAATTGGATCTATTACATGGAGCGAAGAACACCTTCCATCAAAATAATCCTTTAGGGTCTGCCATGGATGTCATGGACGCTTCCATCAGAGCAGCTGAGACAGCCTTTGCCCCCAAGGAGCTCAATATATTATGGCTGTGTTTGTGGATAGCTCATCTCCCCAATTATGAGACCGCCAGTATTAGACACCACCTTCAAGGTGCAGAAAAAGCATCTGTCAGAGCTCGGAGGAGGGCAAGGTCGCTTTTGGGTGGGAGGGGCAGGAGCTGTTCCCAAGAGGAGGTTATGATTCATTTCATTTATTCGTTTAAGGCTAATTTGTTGAGTGCACCGCCTGTTCCTGGTGGCCCTGGAGATTCAGAGGTGAGTGAGACAAGGCCCTGTCCAACAATGACAAGTGGACAGCCGGAGAATTAACAGACAGCTCCTGGAGGACGCGGCATTCTGACAGGTGAGAGGGGGCAGGGGAAGAGCGTCCTAGACTGACACAGGCCGAGTGACGGGGAGAGCGGTTCAGGAGGTTGTCAGTCCTGAAAACAAAAACAGAAGGGCGTTTTTATTGAGCACCTACTGTGTGCCACATCCTGCTTCAAACTTGACAGAGTTTGACCTGCTTGAGCTCACAGTCACCCTCTCAGGGAGGAACTCTTCTCAGGCACAAAGAGAAGCATATGGGACTTAATTCACCCAATTTCTCATAGCTACTGAGGAGTGAAAGTCATGTCCGACTCTTTGCAACCCCATGGACTGTAGCCCGCCAGGCTCCTCTGTCCCTGGGATTCTCCAGGCAAGAATATTGCAGAAGGTTGCCATTCCCTTCTCCAGGGGAATCTTCTTGACCTAGGGATGAAACCCACATCTCCTGCATTACAGGCAGACTGTTTACCGTCTGAGCCACCATGGAAGCCCCACTAAAGGAGAAGGGGTTAAAACTCATTTTTTGGTCATTCTTTTGCCTTCACATGTCTCCTGGAATACAGAATATATAGAAGGAACAAGAGCTACGAACGAAGAAGGAAGGCTGGGTGTGGAGGGTTTGAATGCTGCTGAGGAAATTATTCTTTGCAATTCGGGACTAAAGTCCAATCAGATGAGTGACATGTGGGCTAGAAAGATTAATCTGGCAAAAAGTAGCAGCAATCGTTTTGGGGAGGGGCATTGGGAATAAAATGGGGTTCAGGAGGCAGGGATGGTTGAGATGATGGGTGGGGAGGGTTGACAGGGGTCCCAGACTGCAGTTGGCTGGGAAACGGGATGTGGGGTCGTGGACACGGGAACACATGGAGGACCACTCAGAGGACATTACATCTGGGATCGTGCTCTTATACACAGTTGAGTCAAGAAAGGCCCCTCAGGTCAGGGGTGAAATGGCCCCCCAGGGAGGAGCACCCTCCTCCCTCACTTGACTTCAAGCAGGCTGTTTGTTTTTTCTATTGTGAGCTTTGACAGGCAACTTAAAAGGAAAATGAGGAAATAAAATCTGTGCCTTTTGCAATCGACAGGATCAGATCCACTTGAGGAGGGGAGGGTTGGAAGCTTATGCCATTGTTGCGCTTCTCCAGTTACAAAGCCAACACAGCAGTGGGAGCGCCCAGGGCTCTGCAAGCTTTCCATCCAAGAGGATCTTTCCAAATCTTAACACAAGCTGGGCAAAAAGTGTCCCTCTGACGCTAGATGTGGGTCTATGGAAGCTTCAGGTGGGGCTGCCCCTAGCTGAGAGGCAGGACCAGGCATCCTCGGGAACCTCTTTGCAGAACTACAATTCTCCAGCAGAATCCACCCTGGTCTGCTCCTGACCCTGCACGGTAAAGCATCAGGCTGGCTCTGCTGGACTCCTAGCAGGTGCCTGGGCCTCCTTCCAACATGGTGGACATTCAGGAGACGGGAATTGATTTTAGTATCATTCAAAGCTGGGTGTAGTTAGGAAAATAAGCCTGCTGCACAAAAAAAAAAAAAAAGAAAGAAAAAGAAAAAATACCACACAACCGATTCCAAATGACAACAGAAACCACAGAGCAGTGCTTCTTGGGATGTCAAGTGAAAGGGACAGTGTCTGATACAGAGTCCTCGCATAGGTTAGGCTGCCCCACCTCAGCCTGAAGAACTAATCTTCATTTGGACATAGGCCACCACGCAGTACTTTGTGAAGATATATGTACAATAGTTCAATCTCTGTATTTTTTTTAACACAGACATTGAAGTCCAGAGTCAGTATTAACTGGGTGCTGTGCTTAGTCTCTCAGTCGTGTCTGACTCTTTGCAACCCCATGGACCATAGCCCACCAGGCTCCCCTGTCCATGGAGATTCTCTGGGCAAGAATACTGGAGTGGGTTGCCATGTCCTTCTCCAGGGGATCTTCTCAACCCAGGTATTGAACCCTGGTCTCCCACATTGCAGACAGATTCTTTATAGCCCAATATTAACTAAAGAGTTTCCCAAAAGAAAACAAGAATATCAGTTATCAGTCAGCATGGACTTTACAACTTGGTTGACTACATAATACAGGAAAGGGCACAGGGCAGGTCCCTTTGTGACAATTTTCCGTGCCAGGTCTCAATGGCCATTTAGTTAAAGGTGATGAAGGAAGATGTCCCTTTCCAGCCACAAGCTAATTTGAAGTTGAAATCAGCGTATTTCCTGGGAATGTGTGTCAGGATTACTGAAAAGAGGAATGCCATCTTTTAAGAGAATATTAGCATGGTGCACACCAGAAATTGCTTCTTGCTAGAATATTCCCACAGATCTTATCAATGACACTGTAATATCTTAAACATATCAATTTTTTAAATGAGCTGTTTCTTATTGAAGGCATATCCATTGTTAACTTTTTCTTTTACTTGGGGACTCTGAAAATGATTTTCATTACCTTAACACAGGGAAATTAATTTTCTTTTCATTCTTCTACAGGAAGAATTTTCCTATTGGGTAAACCTGGCTATTTCTCTTAATTATTTTTGACGTCACCCTGATTATTATTATTTTTCACTACATTAAAGAGCAAAACACATTTATGCAAAAAAAAAAATAGGAATTACATTAATGTACACAGAAATGGTCATCCATTTTTGGGCTCCTAGCTGTTAGAGAAATCAGACTGAGAGGAAAATGTTGAAGTAATTTGAGGAAAAAAAATGGTTTAATTATCAAGTTTCTAAAAAAGATGATGATGTGCTCAGTACGGCACCTAAAGGACGAAGATTGATTTCTTTCTGAAGCAGATATCCAGAACTAAACATCAGGAGCAATTAAAAAATGCTGGTCTTTTGTAAATTACTCCCTGAAGAAATCTTGGAAATCTTTCATTTTAGTCATTTCGGTCCAGTGAACCATAAAGCCATTATGAAGGAACAAAAATACTAGAGAGAAAATTGAAATACAACAGTAATTAACAATATGAATATATCAAAATAAAAATGAATTGGAAAGAGAATGGTCACCACATATGCAATAGAAAATGAAACCATTAGAATCTTTAAAATCAAATCTAAAAGTAAAAGATACTCCAGGCAAACATGGATCAAATCAGGCACTGTTTTCCAAGATTGAAACTGCAAGATTGTAGCATCTCTCAAAATGCACGATGAAGGTGTCTTCAAAGATTTGCTCGTCTTATTTTTTGAAATGATTTCTAGTTTTTCTAAAGTACATTAAAGAGCATGAGGTACATTTTGTGTTTACTTTAGAATCATGGTTAATAACCCCCATCTTAGATTTTCACTTTTGACTTCCATATGCTAAATGCCAACAAAGAATAATAGAGGAAAACCACGGGAAATGTGCTGCTATCACAAACACAGATTTCCCTGTGGGTTCTCTAATACTTTACAGACAAATGTTAAAGATTTATTGCACACGAACATCAAACATGGTTTTACTACAGTTCTCATTTGGATCAAATTGACACATTTTACATTCATTTTAGCCCTAATGAGATTCTTTCACTACACATTATATTCTGAGTGACCCTGTACATTAAATTTGTGGCATGGAACAAACCCATTGATATAACAAAGCCCTATTCTTGCTGGTTTCTTAATTTACAAAAGAGAGAAAACAGTTTAGCAAAATCATAAATCTTGAACAAATGAATGTATTAACCAGTACTCAACAGAGAATACAAATACTATGTAGATAGGCTGTGTTATGCGTGAAATTCATTTGCAGCGTTGCTGGTTAAACTCTCCTAGACCTGGATTATAATCTGAATATTCAATAGTTCAGGCATATTTCATGATTCCAATAAAGGGACTTGGTAAAGACAAGTTGCGCTCTTAACAAAGATGGAAAAGTAGATTTGCAATCCATTTCTAAATCATTGCTCGTGGGCTACCGCCATTCAGTGTTTACTTTGGCCCACAATTACTTGTTTTAAAAAATTAGTTCTAGAAAATATTCCTGTTGCTAAATCCTCACAATAAAAAATGTGATGGAAGTTGGAACCACAGCAGCTGTTCCTCCAGGAGGGAGAAGGTGACCTTGAAAAGAGGTAGAAGGAAACTTGAAAATGTTAATTAAAATTATTAGTGCTGTTTGAGGTGCTTATCTTGTTTACTGCGAAGGTGTTACTCCCTTCTGCGTAATTAGGGGTAATTTTACTTACTTTCAAGTCTGTAATTTTAAATATCACAAAGTTTTATCTTCCAGCATGAAGTAATTCATTATTGGTTGGTATGTAATGCTTGATGTCTTAATCAATATATGCAACATCCACAAATCCCTTATAATTTATCTAGAGGTCTTATATATCTTATAGAGTGGCAGGTTGTGCCTGGTACGTGAATTAATTTTTTTTTTCCTTCTGGCATTTCAGCATCATTCTAGGTTTTTGATGTGAGGAAAGATTTTTACTTGATCTGCCCTTTTATATTTCTTTCTGTTCGAGATTTTATAGGCATGAACTAATGGCAAAATAAACTTCTCTGAAGTCTGCTCTATTTGGAAACAAAGAATGCTTGTCACTTAATCCCCAAAAAACAAACCCCTCCCCCCAAACCCAATATTTTACTTCCTGTAAGAAATAAATGTCTTCTAAGTAACTGATGCATGTTAAATCTACATAGTCTGTGCTTTAAGGTATTGCTAAAAATGTATATATGTAGCTACATTTCATATTACAGTTGATTATTGAAGGTGTTAAGGTGGTTATGTTCACTTGATGGAGCCATGGCTTCTCTACGATTATAATGATTATAATATGATTCTATGATTATGCTGTTCTTCTCTATGATTATAATGCTTCCAAAAAATGCCTAAATTTTTGAAAAGATTTTCTCAGTGAAAAGCAGAGAAATGCTAAGGTGGTTTTTTTTTTTTTTCATTTATAATAAATTGTGATTTTTTTTTTCTGCTAAGTAAACTGGAAAAAGACTAAGAATAAAAAGACTATTAAGGTTACTGTCTCAGTGTGGATCTGGAAAATAGTGATTAGGTTAAGACACACTACTGGTACATGATTTTAATTAAATTGCAACAAGAAAATGTTTAGTACTAGTATCAAAGGGCATCTTCAATTGATTATTGTCCTTAGCTTGGTGATTTGCTTGAAAATTTGACTGGAAACCATGTTTAGAAATACCAAGTGGTGTTTTGAAGGTGCCTGACCAGCACTTCTCAGAACCTCATCCCACTTCAGTTTAGAATAGCCTGATAGCAACATTCCAAGTTGAATATTCTAGCACAGGTTAGAGTTTAACACTCACCGATTCTACAGGGAATCAAGCTATTACCCCTCTAGGATAAATAAGAACCAGGAAGAGTTCATGCCCTTGCAAGAGCCAGGTTTTGTGGATTATTCCCCAAAGATGCAGAACCATCCCTCGTGGCCCAGTAGAGTTACCGACCCTCCTAGAGAACTTCCTGAACCAGGTGAAACGCTGTCCTAGATTCAGACTCCCGCGTGCTGATCCCGTCGTGCTGGTTCAGTAATGAGTACTCATCAGTCCTCTTGGAGGAGTCCCTGAGAATCTAAAATACCACACAAATGAACTTATCTATAAAACAGAAACAGACTCATAGAGAACAGATCCGTGGTTACCAAGGCGGGGGTGGGGGTCAGCGAAGGAGAGGGGTGGGCTGGGAATTTGGCATTAGTCGACGCAAACTGTTACATTAGGATGGATAAACAAGGTCCTACTGGACAGCACGGGGAACTATATCTAATCTCCTGGGATAAACCATAACGGAAAAGAATATTAGAAAAGAATATCTATAAGTGTATAATTGAGTCACTTTGCTGAACAGCAGAGACTGGCACAGTATTGTAAATCAACCACACTTCAATGAAAAAAGAGAGAGCTAATGAAGAGACCACAGTGACTTCACACATGCCGTGCAGGTTGAGACGGGTACGCTGGGGCTGTGCATCTCGAGGTGTGCCCTCTGGACCTCCTCACCCTCCTGCCTCTGGCTTTGTCTCCTCAAAGCTGCCTGTCCCGAGCCTCTCCGAGGATCAGCCTAGCTTCCTAACTGGACCCCAGCTGATGTCCTCCCAGGGTTCATGCTCCATGCAGCAGTCAAGGAGACCCTTTCTTTCAGATGCAGTCAGGTCCTGTGACGCCATTGCCTAAAAGGCTCCATCACACTCAGAGCCAAAGCAAAGTCCCACCAGGCCCTGTGCCCTCATCTCATCATGTCCCCCACACAGCACCATCTTACTGCCTTCCTCCTGGTCCTCAGAGAAGCCGAGCTGCCCCTGCCCCTTCCCTGGTCCCACAGAGCCCTCAGGTATCCCTGGATATTCAAGTCCACAGACACTCCCCTGGCACCATGAGCAACACCGTTGGCAACGGACTGCAGCTCATTCCTTGGCTTGTGGTCACATCAACACTCACATCAAATGGACGCTTGGTTGATGTGTTTCCTTAGCTGGTGATTGTCTCTAGGCCTTCCCCCAACCATCATTCCTGGGAGGGTGTCAGCTGTCACATGCTGCACTCTGCTGCCAACACCTGGAACACTTGCAGATTCCAGCACCCCAAGTTGGCACAGCCCAGACTGAAGAGAGCGTCCTGGATAGCTCAGGCTGTTCTTCCCCAGGGGTCCCCCTTCCTCTCCCTCCCTGAATCCTTTCCCGTATTGGCCAGGGAGAGGCTGCAGGGCCAGTGCTGACCGCCCCTCTTCAGAAGCATCAGTCTTGGCATTCCTTCCTCTCTCTCTCTTGAAGACCTCCAGGTCCCTTCTGTAAGCCCCAGCACAGTGATTCTTGAGCTGAACCGGTGAGGGAAGCTGTGCCTGCACACAGGTCACTGACACTTGCCCTGTTGGTTGGCGAGTTCCCCAATGGACTTTACTCGCAGTGGGAATCGGGGTATCCTGCATAAAACTGAAGCCTGAATCTCACATGGGGCAGAAGAGTGCAGAGGTGGTGTTGCAGGAATAAGCCAAATCTGACTCTAAGTTGGAACCATTTCTTTGACTTGCTTTCCATTGCTTTTGTTATTATGATGATACATAATGGCCTGCCTCAGAGAATCCTGCCCCCTCTGCCTGACTGTTAAACTAAAATGCCTTTGTTCAGAACCCTGTCCACCTGTAGATGGCAGGAAGGAAGAAATTAACACATCCGCTTACCTGAGTCTTGCTATTCTAGGAGATATTTGCAAGATTAATCGCCTTTTTGTTTCCTCACCTCTTTCCATCTTTGATTCATAAAAGAACCTGGCATCCAGACCCAGACACGATGGTTATTTTGAGACATTAGTCTGCCATCTTCTTGGTCAGCCAGCTCTCCGAATAAAGTTCTATCCCTTGCTTTCAACACCTTGAATCTCGGATTCATTGGCCTCTTGTCTGGTGAGCAGAGCGAGCTTGGAGTTGGTACACTGGGCAACTTTTGGAGGTGATGGGGGATTGTTTGCCCCGCAGTAGAAAGGAGATTTTAATCTCGTGCATTTTAGGCTTCCCTTGAGCCTGTGGTCATTACAGTTCCATGCGCTGGTGGCTGTCAGGGATGAGGTATCCATCACAGCCACGCCCCAGCCTTTGCCCTAGACCCCATGAGGTCATGCCAAATTCTCTGTCTTCCCAAAGACCTGTTTGTGGACCATTTCCTCCATGTTTTTTAATATCTTACCCCTTCATCAGGGAAAGAGATGTATGACTGCCTCAAGCTTTGCAGGATTTCACAACTGCTTTTCCAGCCTAAGCAGCCATTGAATGAATGTGGTGTCCTGATGCCACATGGTGTTGGGCTCCACTCTACATCCTGCCTTTTCCTGCTATGACCATTCCACTACCAAATGTTGTACTTGGAACAATAGTAACTATAAAGAACCTTCTGAAAAATCATCGATTGTATATGATGAATAAACTGGTTTATTTGGGTGACTATGGGATTTTAAGGAATCTAGCTTCTACAAGTAAAAATAATAATAGTCACAATAATTCTGAGATAGATGGGAGCAACCATAGCCATAGGAACCCTGAAATATTGTCCCCTTTTTATCCATAAGCAATCAGGCTCTGAGAGGTCTAAGAACTGTCTCCAGGCCACACTGCTGGAAGACTCCAAGCTGGGATCTAAAGCCACATCTATGTGATTCCTGCCAAGTACTAACTTGTCAATTCAAGAGTCATCAGGAAATGCCAAAGGAAATGTCATTACACACACAAAAAAAAAATTTAGGTTTTTTTTTTTCTTTTGTCAGTTGGCGTATAGTTGCTTTTGGCTTCCCAGGTAGCTCAGTGGTAAAGAATCTGTCTGCAAGCCGGAGATGCAAGAGATGAATGTTCAGTCCCTGGGTCCATGAGATCCCCTGGAGAAGAACATGGCAATCACTCCGGCATTCTTGTCTGGAAAATCCCAAGGACAGAGGAGCCTGGTGGGCTACAGTCCAGGGGATCACAAAGACGTGGACACAACTGAGCACACGTGTGTGCACATGGTTGCTTTGTGATGTCCTGTTAGTGTCTGCGGGGCAGCAGAGGAAGTCCGCTCTGTATTTACATATACAATCTCCTTTCGAATTCCTTTCCCATTTAGGTCACCACAGGGCACTGACTAGAGTTCCCTGTTCTGTACAGTAGGTTCTCATTAAAAAGCACTTCAGTTTTGGGGAGAGTTTTATTTCTTCAGTTTTCTAAATTATAGACCTCGGACCCTTAACAATGTGGTGACCATGGATTGGACACAAGAAAGTCTGGCCAACTTAAAACCAGGTTCATTTTTGAAACCCTTGTATGTTTGCTCAGAGCCGAAGACCAGGGGGATTTATATGGTTGTTGGAAATCTTTTCCCTGAAGAGTTAACAAATAATCTGCGATGGCTTATTAAAAAAAAAAAAAAAAAAGCTCTGAGATTGAGTTGTTTTCAACTGGCTCCTTACTTATCTTACTGGTTCACTGTTAATGGTCCTTGGGGAGCTGAGAGGGATTCGAGCATAGTGGTGTGTAGGAGACAGAAGGAAGTTTCAGAGAGAGATACAGATGACCCAGACCTTAAGCCACTAAGAGCATTTGGAGAAGTAATACTTTGTGACCCAGCCTTGTTCAACTGCCTATCTTTCCTCCACCCCTCAATCCTCATGCCCACCATCATCTACAACCACAATATTCCTTAAGAGTAAGACAGAAATATGGGCCTCCCTGAAGGCTCAGTGGTAAAGAATCTGCCTGTCAATGTAGGAGATGCAGTTTCAATCCCTAGGTCAAGAAGATCCCCTAGAGAAGGAAATGGCAAACCTACTGCAGCATTCTCGCCTGGGAAATCCTGTGGACATGGACAGAGGAGTCTGGTGGGCTCTAGTTTGTTGGCTCCCAAAGAGTTGTACACGACTTAGGGACTCAACAGCAACAAGATAGGAATGTTCTTTTCCAACAAGGAAACTGGCTTTTTCCTCTTATCAGTGGTGAACTCTGTCAGAAGTTAACTTCAAGAGTGCTGGTGGCTTTCTGCATGTCCGTTTCCCAGCCAAGAGCCATTGCTCAGTGGCTGGATCCAGACAACTCTGTGTGTGAAGGATGAAGCCCCTGGAAGGAGATTTTAAAAGTCTTTGAACATTACAGCTGGAAAGGAGCCTTGCCATCAACCAAAGACGGCCTTCTTGATCCTCAGATGGAAACCAGAGTAGGGACTTACCCAGGGTCATCAGCCAAGACAAGTTGATTCTGTGCCCATTAAAAATACATGCTGATTCATTTCATGAGAAGTCTCATCTGGCCCTGGTTTTGAATACTGTGTATTCCAGGGAAGCCTGGGCATGTCCACTGTAGCCTCCAACAATGGCCACCATGATTGGACCCCTGCCCATCCTGACTTCCTCTCTTACTTCAGACATTCAGTTGATGTTTCTTTTGCTCACAGGATTTCTCTCTCAACCTTGTGAAGGCTGGCCTTCATCACCATTCATGTCTCAGACCTAGGGCACCTTCTCAGAGGGGTCCTCCTGACCCATCTTATCAAAAATCAAGCCCTTGCCCACCAGCCCTCTGCTTTCCTTCTCATCATGATCAAAGTAGCTGGACATCAACTCCAACTTATAAGAAGACAAAGATCTTGACTCCTTTATTGACCCAAGGCTGGACTCAATACATTAATATGCAGTCAATATTAAGAACCATAAGACACCCAAGGATGGGAATGCCCTTAATGCTACAGAATTGTACACTTAAAATGGTTAAAGTACTAAATTTGATGTCATGTATGTTTTACCACAATAAAAGAAACTTAATAAAAAACTAATTTAATGCCTTCCTGGGAAGGCTCCAAGAGTCATTCATTAGTCAGAAGGAGAGTACCAGAGAACGGTCCCTTAGATACAATGGCAGAGTTTTGCAAAAGGGACCATAGCATCTGTTGCTAAGGAGATGATGAAATAACATATCACTGCAGCTGTGTTGTATCCTGAACAACAAAATATTTTCCAACTGTAAAAGACCAACATTAAAACATGTGTGATGGTATGTACATACCATGTGGTCCTATGAACTTCACATTTCAGCCTCTTTCAATGTCACTGAAGAATTTATACTTGGGCTGCACAAAGAGAGCCAGAACAAAACCCATAACAATAGGCTTCACTCGCGGGCAGTGGTACACACATGCTTTACACATTACGGCATCATCTTACGCATCCTGGCAGAGCTAGAGAATGAGAACAAAATGTCCTGTGGACCGAAGAAGTAATAATAAAGGATACGCAGCCTGCAGCTGAGAAGATGTCTGGGAGGGGCCATCTCGTTCTCACACCATCTGCTCCTCTGATCCCCCAATGTCGCTCTGCCCTGAAGTTCCAATCAGTGTCTTTGAAATGGGGGAGAAGAGGAGAAATCCAGAGCTTTCAAGTTGTTCTTAATTCGTTTTCATGTACTTAAAACATTTCAGAAGTTATATACATTGCAATTTTAGAGAGAGTTGCACACAGTCCCAGTGGGTATAAGATTAAAAGCAGCAGTTGGTCCAGGTACTAAGTAGCAGAGAGGAGTCTTTCCGAAGGAAATTTTTCATGTTCACAGCGGTTTTCCCATTTAGAAAGCCTGAACGCAGACTTACCACAGCAAACTGAAAATAAGCAAAGTTACAGGTGCTGGAGAAACCTGGAAAATTCACGAGTTTCATAAGAAGCTGGGTTATGAATGTCTCCCCTCCAGCCACATCTCTGCACCACCAAAGGCAGAGAACTCTGTAGATGTGGAGTTTACCATCACACGAGAGGGCTCCCAAATTAAGTTAAAATTGGGATATCTATTTAGATGTCTGGTGGAAACGTCTTAGGAGCAAAACACTACTTTTGTCGTGTTCAAACTTGGAATCTGGCTGTGCCTGGCACCCGAAATACCCAAAAATTGCTGGTATTTGCAGAAATTGTTGCAAACCTCTTAACGAAACATAGACTTTGATGTGAAAATGAAATCATAGCTGAGTGCATATTTGTGAAACCCAAAGAATGGTCTTCTCTTTAAATAGGCTATTGAAATAATTGTTTAAATTTTTGTGATTACGTTATCTTTCCTTTTGTTTTTCTTTGATTTTTAAAAATTATTATTATTTTAGTTATAGGGCTTCCCAGGTGGTGCTAGTGGTAAAGAACCCACCTGCCAATGAAATAAGAGATATGTGTTCAATCCCTGGGTGGGAAGATACCCTTCAAGAAGACATGGCAACCCACTCCAGTATTCTTGCCTGGAGAATCCCAGGGACAGAGGAGCCTGGCAGGCTACATTCCATGGGGTCGCACAGAGTCGGACATGACCGAAGTGGCTTAGCACGCTCGCAGGGCAGGCATTCTGGACTCATCATTTCTGCGTGTTCTTTGTCTTTTGACCATTTGTGGGAGGCTCAGCTGGGAGTTTTCTGCCCCCTAGCTTTGGAAATTCTAGCTGAAATGCCGAGACTTTTGTATGCAAATAAGAACCAATAACTGATTGTTTTCCTTTTGCTTCAGAGAGAGGGGCTGTTGCCTTTCTCCCCACGCTGTGTCAGAAAGACCTCGCTAATGAAGGGGCTTTTCATGTAGGAGGAGAAATGGCTGTGGAAGGAAAGACAAGGGTTAAGATCAAAGGGCAGATGCACTCATTTACAGCATATTTTCATGGGCTGGAACGGCCTCACATGATCTGTGACATTTGGCCACAATGGAGAGAATTTGGAGAGCGAGCGAGGTCAGGTGGGCGTCTTGGGAGAAAAACAGAGAGAAATACTATAAAATATGTGCAGTTGAGCGGAAAAATCAGCATCTGCCAGCTTTTTGTTTTCTTTCTTGTTTTTTTGGATTCACAGGAAATCGTGTGTGTGCACACACGTGTGTGTGTGTGTACGTGTGTGTGTGTGTGTGTGTGCACATGTGTGGTGGGGCTCTGAAAATGAGAGAGGAGACAGAACCTCTCAGAAAGGGAGTGGAAGGAAGAAGCTAAATAAATGGAGCTCTTCCTTTGAATGTCCAAGTGCCAATCATACAGACGGAAACCTCAAGGTGGAAAGTTTGGGTCCCTCCACCCCCACCTTGGAGTGAGCGTGCGGAAGAGGCAGCCAGGACTGGGTAGATGCCCCCAGATGGATGAAACCCAGACAGATCACTGTCTTGCTTTGCATGGCTTCTGCACACTGGCCCCAGGACGCCACCCTCAGACTAGCAGGACTCTGTGGTCAGGTGTGTGTGGAAGCACCAGGGCAGAAAGCGCTTCTCTATGCCTGTGGGATGCTGTGGTTCTGCAGTACGTGAATATACATCCTCCAGTGCCTGATCTCTTCCTTGTCTTGGGATCTTTGTTTCCTTAATAACCCTAGGATATTCCCTTTGGCATGCTGTCCTCTCTGGGACTGGCTTCATCTGCTCGTTCCTCGTGGAGGCTGGTCCTTGGAAGCCCGTCTGAGATGGTGTGGGGTGGGGACGGTATTTGCTAAGGATTAACCCCTCTAGAAGGATGGAGAGGAAGCAGGAAAGGGGGAGGGTGGAGTGAATTGCAGTGGAGACTTCCCTGGTGGCTCTAATGGTAAAGAATCCGCCTGCAATGTGGGAGACCTAGAGGAGGGCATGACAACCCCCTCCAGTATTCTTTCCTGGAGAATCCCATGGACAGAGGAGCCTGGTGGGCTACAGTCCATGGGATCACAAAGAGTTGGACACGACTGAGTGACTAAGCACAGCACAGCACAATCCATAATTTGCCCCAACTGTACGTGCATGCAGCTATTTTTAGTCCCTTATTGTTTCTTTAAAATTCTCCAAGCCAGGCTTCAGCAATATGTGAACCGTGAACTTCCTGATGTTCAAGCTAGTTTTAGAAAAGGCAGAGGAACCAGACATCAAATTGCCAACATCCGCTGGATCATGGAAAAAGCAAGAGAGTTCCAGAAAAGCATCTATTTCTGCTTTATTGACTATGCCAAAGCCTTTGACTGTGTGGATCACAATAAACTGTGGAAAATTCTGAAAGAGATGGGAATAACAGACCACCTGATCTGCCTCTTGAGAAATTTGTATGCAGGTCAGGAAGCAACAGTTAGAACTGGACATGGAACAACAGACTGGTTCCAAATAGGAAAAGGAGTACGTCAAGGCTGTATATTGTCACCCTGTTTATTTAACTTCTATGCAGAGTATATCATGAGAAACGCTGGACTGGAAGAAACACAAGCTGGAATCAAGATTGCTGGGAGAAATATCAATAACCTCAGATATGCAGATGACACCACCCTTATGGCAGAAAGTGAAGAGGAACTCAAAAGCCTCTTGAGGAAGGTGAAAGTGGAGAGTGAAAAAGTTGGCTTAAAGCTCAACATTCAGAAAACGAAGATCATGGCATCTGGTGCCATCACTTCATGGGAAATAGATGGGGAAACAGTGGAAACAGTGTCAGACTTTATTTTTCTGGGCTCCAAAATCACTGCAGATGGTGACTGCAGCCATGAAATTAAAAGACACTTACTCCTTGGAAGGAAAGTTATGACCAACCTAGAGAGCATATTCAAAAGCAGAGACATTATTTTGCCAACAAAGGTCCATCTAGTCAAGGCTATGGTTTTTCCAGTGGTCATGTATGGATGTGAGAGTTGGACTGTGAAGAAGGCTGAGTGCCGAAGAACTGATGCTTTTGAACTGTGGTGTTGGAGAAGACTCTTGAGAGTCCCTTGGACTGCAAGGAGATCCTACCAGTCCATTCTGAAGGAGATCAGCCCTGGGATTTCTTTGGAAGGAATGATGCTAAAACTGAAACTCCAGTCCTTAGGCCACCTCATGCGAAGAGTTGACTCATTGGAAAAGACTCTGATGCTGGGAAGGATTGAGGGCAAGAGGAGAAGGGGACGGCAGAGGATGAGATGGCTGGATGGCATTACTGACTCGATGGACGTGAGTCTGAGTGAACCCCGGGAGTTGGTGATGGACAGGGAGGCCTGGCGTGCTGCGATTCATGGGGTCGCAAAGAGTCGGACACGACTGAGTGACTGACCTGATCTGATCTGATGGTTTCTTTGTATTTTTCGCTGGAGGAGACCTCTGTCTGGGTGTATGCACTGCAATGAAGCGTCCGAGGCCCCAGGTCTCAGCCTGTCTCAGGACTGAGACAGCGGTCTTGTGTTGGACTGATGGGGCAGGTCTCAGAGCCCTGCTGAGGCCCAGCAGCCTCCACACTGTGGCTGCATCCCAGGGCCAGAAAGGACTCACCCTCGATACCTCCCCACTCCTTCTAGCGGCCCCCCTCCTCAGCTAGCACATCTGCTGACCTTGAAGCTGGCCTGGGAGTGTGACTGAGACCACCATTCCTCCGGATCCAGTCCCTGACCACAGGCAGAGCTGGGCACTCACCTGCTTGCCCTGACGACTAGGCAAGGGAACATGAGAGGTGCCCCAGGGGTTTCTGGGGGCCACGCACTTACCCTCTCACCCACCTCCTCTCCCACCCCTGTGTCACAGCAGACTGACCTTTTCCAGATGACCAGGCTCAAGTCTCCTGAAGGGCCAGGTGGCAGCCTCAACTTGGAGTTCAGTGGGACTTTGGTGTGTCTCTTTGGGAAAGAGCTTTCCTTGGAGACCAAGACCCTAATCCTGCAGAGCATAGAAGTATGGAGACAGGACTCACAAAATCTCCTGGGCGCCTCTCCACCAGGGTTACTGACTCATGAGTTTTTCTCACTGGGGACTGGGGACACAGCATCCTGAGAAGGCCCTTGCTTCCATGGTTCCCTGCCCCTGGAGAAGGGTGCCCCATCCTCATCGGGCATCACCTCCTGATCGTCACCTCCTCGTGCCAGGGCCCCACCAGGCTGGCGGCTTCCTGGTGGCTCTCTGTCTGATACTATGGGTCCCTCCCACAACACCTTTGCTATGGAGTCAGCCCCTTGTGATTTTCAGAGGATCAATACCAGTGGATCAAACCCTCTTGACCACTTGGGCTGCGGTGCCGCCTGAGGCCCTGTGGGCAAAAAAAGGCAAACCCATAGTGAGAGCATGTGCCCGTTGCTGTAAAAGCAAGCACATCCAGCCCTTCGACATGGAAGGGGCCCAAAGAAATCAACTCACCACCAAGTAATCCGCCGGTCCTGGAGGTAGGACGCCTTGTCAACCTTCCTGTCTGAATCCTCACGCCCAGCTCTTGCACACCTGGGCTCGCCCCTCACCTGCATACCAGCCCCTTTTTCCTTTGCTGGATCTAAACTCAAACCTTGAGCTCATTCAACCGAAATCAAACTCTTCTCCTCTTGCGTCAAGGGGAATCCCTTGGAATGTTCCAGTTATCCTTGGCTATGGGGCAGACACAGAGAGCCAACTCACATAGTTGTTACATTGATCTTTCTCATTTCAGCCTCCCTCTCTGGGCTTGGTTACCTTCTCTGTGAATTTTTGAGTCAATTCCCTACAGATTTCCATCTCTCTTGAGTTTTATTATTTTGTGACCAGACATAAATATTACTGGTTAATCGTTTATGTTTTAATTGAAAAAGAAACGTGTGCACGTGCTGAGAAGCCAGACCCCGTGCAGGGCACGTCTGCCCCCGTTTTTCCCTGCCCCCTTCCAGGCAGCTCCTATTTCTGCTCCCTCCACCACCTTTTCTCCATTCCTTCTTCAGACCTTCTTGCTGATGTTTCATCTTCTGAATTGAAGCCCTTGAGGCCACTCTGACCCAGCAGAGGGGCCACTCAGCTCTTTGGGAGTTTTGACGGCAAATAGCCAGGTCCCTCTGAGTGTGCCCTCCCCCTCATCCCTGGAACAGGCTGGGGTCCTAGGTGTGTGCACAGAACGGTCCCTTGGCCTCCGCTTTGCCCACTGGCTGCATTCTGCCACCTTTGCTGACCAGTCATGGAGGCTGGTGCCAGCGGCTTCTTTCCTGGCCTCCTGACTCCTTGTCTGCTTGGACCACTGTCATCTTGGGTTACTGAACTCTGTAGAGGGGCTCTGCTGTCCCCACTCCCTGGGGACCGTGTGTCAGGCCTTTGACCTCCAGGGATGCTGTGCAGGCGTGATGTGCCCAGAAATGGCTGCTGAAGAAGTGGATGTCCACAGCCCCACTCGTCATATGGTGCCCTGACCACGCCTGTCCACACTTCCCCCAGCCCATCCCCACCGCCTCCTTCATCATACGGATGAGGACGTGGGGGCTTGGACATTCACACGACACTGGGCGACCTGGAGGGGATTCCGGAGTGAGCCTGTGCTTGGCGCCGGGAGCGGCAGCTCGCTGACCGTGATGCGATGAAAACCACTCTCTGCCCCGATGGCAGCTTGGCAGCCCTTGCTGGGAGACCATTTGGATGGCGTTCCAGGCGGCAAGAAGGAGGAGACACAGCAGGAGCGTCATCGCCCACAGACCGCCAGCGGGGCCCTTACTTGCCTCTGCATCCTGGGGCCTCAGAGCGTGTCTGGAAGCAACCTCAATGCTGTAGATCAGGCGACGTTGCTGCAGCCCCTGGGGGCCGTGGGAATGAGGACACGAGGTGAGGCCCTTTGGACACTGGCTTCACCGAGTCTGGGAATCAAGAAGGGACTGGAGAGTGGGCAGAGATGGTCCCGAGGAGGGTCCGCCTGGTTCCCTCTGTCCAGGATGTCAGACCCCACAGCACCAGCAGAAGGGTGAGCCTTGTGCCCTGGGGATTCTCCCAGGACACTGGGCACTGGCTGGAATCACTGCCCAGGGAACTCAGTCCACCCCTTTCCCCCTGGGGCCTGGATTCTCCTGGCTGACAGGTGGGGGGTAGACTCCTCACCTGCAGCTTCAGGCTCAGGGCTGAAGGGACCCAGAATCGGTCTGCAGCAGTAGACATTATCCCCACAACAAAGACTCTCTCCTTGACACGTCGGGCAGGATTCTCTGTTCTCGAGCAGGCCTCGACCTTGGCCCCATCTACCCTTGGCCTGCAGAGCCTTGACTTAGCAAGACCCCTGCTCAGGAGAATCCCCACCCTTGAAGTCTGGTTGCATTTCTCATCTTCCCCTTGGATGCAGGAGTCCTGGGCCCGCAGAGCAAGCCTTTCTGGACTGCCAGCCGTCTCCTAGTAATTTTCCATCCACTGACCCCCTGGCTCTGCTCCTTGGTTATAAATCCCCACTGTCTTTGCCATTTTTTGGAGCTGAGCCCAATCTCTCTCCCTTCTTGCAACAGAGTCAACCTTTATGGCAAGAGTCTTGAATAAACGCTTTGTAGTTTTAACAAGCATTGGAATCAAGTTTTGTTTAAGATCCTGGGAGGGGATTTGAGGAAGTGAGAGGCCGCATGATGAGGGTGACAGGGAGCCGGGGCACCAGGGGCACTGAGCTGCTGAGAAGCGTCCTCAGCTCACTCAAGTACCACGAGCCGGTGATGTCGCGGGCAGGGACTGACCCTCCCGGCTGGAAGCCAGGTGCCCAACATCAAGGTGTCAGCGGGGTGATTCCTTCCCGAGGTGCTAGGGGAGAATCTGTCTCTTACTTCTCTTCTAGCTTGGAGAAGCTGGTGCCCTCTGTCAATCTTTGGCATTCCTTGGCTTGTAGATGCATCACTGCGATTTGTAAAACCACATACTTGATTTTAAAACTGGTAAAACACGGGGAAGGCATGAGAGGGAGGGAGACAGACAGAGGAGCTGGGGTCAGAGCATGGCCTGGAGGCTACATTTCACACTAAGGCCGACCCAGCCTTGGCGCACGCCCATGATGAACGCAGGTGCACGAAAACAGGGGCTGAAATCCTAATCAAAGGACACTCCCCACCCACCCCCACCTGGGTTTAAAGTGGGCAACACGGAAGTTGCCGCCCTGCTGTAAACTGGCATTGTTTCAGGAAATAGAGCTTCAGGGCACCGCACAAAGGCAGCAGAGTTTTATCTCCTCTGTGGCATCATCCCTGCATCTCTGTAGCACTTCTCAGAACCCAGTGGCCTTCTCTGAATGCCTTTTTAGAGCTTTGCCCATCCTGCCTTGTGGGACAGGCAGGAGCCTGTCTTTCTCCTGGGGGATCTCAGGGCCCGTCTTATGTAAAAGATATGAAGTGACTGGTTCAAGGTCACAGGCAAGAGATTGAAGGTGTCAAGGCTGGAATCCTGGCTTCGGGCTGCTATCACCTACATCTTATTCACAAAGATTCTAGGGATCCTGGCAAATTTAGGACATTGTAGGAATAATAAGATCAGAAATTATTCTTCTTTCCTGCAAGTGGAAAGTTGTGGAACAAACCTTCCTACATATGTACTTTTAAATGAATTTATCTAATTTTATTCTCACTCTGTCTCTAGGTACATCTAATTACCATCCAATAATGAAGCTACTGGAAACTCTACACCAGGTGCCAGCCACTGGGAGGTAGTTAATGTACGTCATTTCTAATCCTGACAATAGCTCTGAAATCGGGGTGGAAATGTTCCCATTTAACAGGGGAGAAAAATGGAGACTGGCTTTAGTCATTTCCCCAATATATGCGACTTACAAATGTCAGATGGAGAAGGAAATGGCAACCCACTCCAGTGTTCTTGCCTGGAGAATCCCAGGGACAGAGGAACTTGGTGGATCTATGGGGTCGCACAAAGTCGAACACGACTGAAGTGGCTTAGCAGCAGCAGCTTCTACAACGTAAATGTCAGAGCTGGGATACAAATTAAGTATTTCACTTAGATACCTGTGTTTTTATGCAATGCTGTACACGAACTGGACTATGACTTCCAAGGTATGTATGCGTACTCAGTCGAGTCCTATCTGTCCATGGGATTCTCCAGGCAGGAATACTGGCGTGGGTTGCGCACATCTCCTGCCTTGGCAGGGGAATTCTTTACTGTTGAGCCACCTGGGAAGGCCCTATGGCTTCTAAATGACTCACAAATAACAACAGCTATGAGATGAGAAAACTGTTTATAAGGGGAAAAAACAGGATTCTAATTATTCTAAGAAGTGAAATCAAAGCTTACATTTGTCTTCATGTTCACTATTTATAAATTGTTAACAGAAGGGCTTCCCCCTGCCCCATCAAAATGTACTAAAAGTTGCTTGAATCTTTATTTGGGGATGTGAAATAGTGTCATGATTGCTGCTTTGGACTCCAAAACAGTAGTAGTGAGCTTATGAACTTCAGCAAATTACTTTCCTTATCTGTTTCATTATCTGTAAAATGAGGAGAACCATGGTTTCTATCTCTTAGTGTGATCATAGGAATTAAGTGAAACAACATTTGCATAATATTTGCACCATTACTAAATGTTGGAAAAGGTTGCTTATCTTTATTGCATAATATCATTAGCTGGAGAGTTTCTACTTCAATACCTAAAATACAATATTTGAGAATTTTGAAATAAATAAAAGAAATTCCTTCAATCATTAATTACCTTTCCTGAAATTTAGAAATCACTAGAATTCTGATTAAAATGTTTATTATTAAGATACATACTCTAGCATAGAGACTGCCATATGGAAGCCAGGTATTTAATTGAATCAGCCAATGCTTTCTGTTCATCTGATAATGTTCTAAAGTTTTTAAACTGACATTTAAAATTAGGAACTTTTACATAAAAAATTCAAATACTGGTATCTCTTGAAGGAGTTTAAGTTAGCCAGGATTCTCTAGAGAGAGAAATAGACTCCATATGAGACGTGTCTACCCACCCACCTGCCTGCACACACTGCTGCTGTCCAGTCACTCAGCCATGTCCATGTCTCTGTGACCCCATGGACCGCAGCTTGGCAGTGCCGCCGGGCCTTTACCACCTCCGGGAGTTTGCTCAAACTCGTGTCCACTGAGTCGGTGATGCTATCTAATCATCCCACTCTTTGCCTCCCTCTTCTCCTTATGCCCTCAATCTTTCCCAGCATCAGGGTCTTTTCCAGTGACTCAGCTCTTTGCATCAGATGGCCAAAGTAGTGGAGCTTCAGCTTCAGCAACAGTCTTTTCAATGAATCTTCAGGGTTCATTCATTTAGGATTGACTGGTTTGATCTCCTTGTTGTCCAAGGGACTTGGCCCTTAAATGAAGGCAGAGATTATGACTTCTCAGGTGAGTATATGGGAGGTGAGTATGGAAGGTGAGTATAAGAGGTGAGTGTATGAAAGTGATTATAGGAGGTGAGTATATGCAGGTCAGTATATGGGAGGTGAGTATATGAGAGGTGAGTATATGCAGGTGAATATATGTGAGGTGAGTATATGAGAGTTGAGTATAGGAGGTGAGTATATGAGAGGTGAGTATATGAGATGTGAGTATAGGAGGTGAGTATATGTGAGGTGAGTATATGGGGAGTGAGCACAGGAGGTGAGTATATGCAGGTGAGTATATGGGAGTTGAGCATAGGAGGTGAGTATATGAGAGGTGAGTATAGGAGGTGAGTATATGCAGGTGAGTATATGTGAGGTGAGTATATGGGGAGTGAGCACAGGAGGTGAGTATATGGGAGGTGAGTATAGGAGCTGAGCTTCAGGTCAGTATACGGGACATGAGTTTATGCAGGTGAGTGCGGGAGGGGAGGAGGAGAGCCTAGGAGATGAGTAAAGCGGGTGAGGAGATGGGTATAGGAGGTGAGTCTACACTGATAATACTCTGCTGAGGGATACTCCTGAGGAAGTCAGCAAAGGCAGGGTGTTGCTCACTCTCCCGGGAGTCACTGGGGGGCTTGGAAATGCAGTAGTGGTGGGCTGCCCACAGGGGCTGACACCGGCTGGCTAGCAGACACTGGCTTGTGCCTCTTGTCTGTCTGGGCAACGGCAACACAACAGGCAAGAGAGAGGGGACAAACACTTTCCAGGCTCTGAGACGAAAGTGGGAGTGGCGCCGCGGTCATCCTCCTGGAGCTGCGGCTTTCGGAAGGATGGGGTGAAATCAGCACGAGGCTGAGCAGTGAGAGACAACCAGGGGGGTGCCTCTGTCACCTTTTGAGGCTCAGAGAAACACTGATGGCTCAGAAGAGGAAGCGCTGGAGGTGGGCGTGGGTAGAGGAGGAAAAAGCTCTCTCCCCTCCTCCACACATCGGGCACAGGCCGGCGCATCCTTGGGGGACTGTCTCTCAGAGCATCCAGGCTCACCGGCCTATCCTCTGGGCCGGCAGAGTGCGGCGCTGCGCCATCACCTTCACTCTAGGGAGACTGAGCCTTCAGCACCCTGCTCCAGGGGCATCTTCCATCACTGGGCTGGGCTCCTTGCCATCACTGTTTCCCCAGCAAGGCTTATGTGAAAGCTTCTGGGTCCCGGGGGGTGGGGGGTGGGGTCCTTAGGGTGGGGGAAGGGAGGTCTGCAGCCTCAGTGCCCTGGGCCGTGGACCCGGCTCCAGATTCCCTGATGAAGGAGTGGGGAAGCCCTCGAGTGGCCCACGGCTGGGACCCAGGGAAACCAGAGTGCTGCCTGGCTGTGCTCTTGAGAAGGACTTGGCTGTGCCAGAGGGTCTCTGCTGCGCTCAGGAGGGTCAAAATCTCGCAGTCCCCCTGGTGTTTCGATTGGGCATGAAATTCGGTGCAAAACTCCATGAAATGTTGGTCCCGATCACGGCCCGTTAGTCGTGGGCATCTTGGCAGAGGTGTCCAGAACCGTGGCCAAGATGCTGAGCGTGGTCCAACCATGGGCTCTGAAAACCCCAACCTTTAAAATGTGCTCTGAAGATGTGATTTAATTAAATGCTATGCGCTTGAAACTGGTTCAAATTAGTTTAGCCTTTCCTGAAGGCTGTTTCCCGCGTGAGCACATGTATTAATGACGCAGAATGTATGGAGCCTTAGCCTTCTAGGATAAAATGCTTTTATGCTGTTTAGAATTTTAAAAAAAATAAAATAAAATACTGCTTTTAAATTGGTAAACCAATTCCAGCCACCATAAAGTCTTAAAAAGCCAGACATCTTCTAAAAGTCTTTTATGGGCACACATGGTGAAACGGCTACAAATATTATTGTTTGTGAATAAAATGTAAATTAGTGCTTTTTGTGTTCACCTGCAAGCTTTTCTTTAAAGCCAGTGATTGCATTTGAAACCTGCAATTCTCAACAAAAAGAGAAAAGTTCCGTGCTGATTGCTGGATATTTGGACCTCCCAGTGCAAACATTAACTCGAAGAGAGGCCTCTGGAATGCAATGAGGGAACAATACCGGGATGGAAGCCAAGTGCAGCAACCCTGGCGCCGGGAACCAAGGGATTTGCCTCCTGGTAATAGGAGCTGAGCGGGGCCCAGCACTTCTGTTAGACTGGAAATGACATACTGTGATCCTTGACTTAGCCAAAGGGATTTTAAATGGAGGGAAGAGCTGGCAAGACAAAATCGCCTGCACTTTTCACAGTGTTTTCTAAAACAAGCAGAGGAAATCAGGAGAAAAGACTGAAGTCTATTACATTTGATCCAGTTAAGTCAAGAGTGGAAGCTTTTTAACTGCTGTTATTATTTTTTTTTTTTGTACTTTCTCATCATGTCCCACCACCCAGAAAGCACAGACGTAAAGCAGAAACTTGAAACTGCTTTCATTCAAGCAGAAGGGCACCCCAACATTGCGTTATTGACAGGGGGTCTGAAACACTGACAGCTGCAGAAATTGTACAGTTGAAGTTCAGTCCCCCAGGGTGGGAACAGTATACTGATGGTATTAATTCTGTTTGGAATTGTTAAAATAAGAAAAGGTTATGGGGCTGAGGGAGGGACCTGCCTTTTCTTCCTGCGAACAAAGAAAGATCTTGCTTCTTCCCTGGTGTCCTTGGAATGTCATTTCCAACCTTTTGAAACTGTATCTGATTATCCATGTGGCAATTAATCATAATTAAGCAGGCCTGAGGTTTGGAGAGGTACAGAGAAGGTGGCTCGGAGCCGGCGTGGGTCCTGAGACACCCCTGTTGCCCTGGTTTGGGGCAACAGAGCCACGAGGAAGTGAGAACAGGTGGAAGGAGGTGAGGGCAGGAGGAGGCTGGTGGAGACCCTTCGCGGGGTCGGGGGGGCGGGGAGCCCCGGGTGGGGAGCCCCGGGCTTCCTTTTATATCTTTCCCTCTCTTCAGCATTGGCAGCTCCTCACCAAGGTCCCATGCGTTGGAAGCCAGGTAACAGATTACATTTTCTAATGCCAAACGATTTGGAGCCATGCTTACACACCAGATTTTTTCAATTTATTACAGGAAAACATTCAATCATTAGAATGCTGGCACTGAGTCTGGGGCACACGGAATTCTCCTCTGCCTGCTCCACCCCCAACGAACATTTTAAAAGCTTAGCAAGCCCAGAATGCCGTCTTATTAAAATTTTTTATATATTTATAATTAAAATAGGGGCTGGCATTCAAATCGTTTTAACAGATGTAATCGGACACGCAAGGCTTTGGACCCCAGGTCAGGAGAGAGACAATGGCTGCTTTAACTCCGGAGTCGGGCTCAGGTTTCTGTTTGCACATGGGCCCAATTTGTACCATTTATGATTAGGTTTAAGTAAGTTGATGTGCTATTTATTTAGGAGAATTGCCATTTCAGAGTATTACCATATTCCCTCTACACTGCGTGGCCGTGTGCCGGCTGCAGTCCAGCCTGCAACGCTGTTCTTACAGCCCAGAGTGTGACCCCCGCTGGTCAAAGGCGCCCACCGCAGAGGGACCTGGCTTGCCTGGTGACTCATCAGGGTCTCTGTGTGTGTGTGTGTGTGTGTGTGCATGCATGCTCACTCACTCGGTCATGTCTGACTCTTTGGGATGCCATGGACTGTATAGCCCGCCAGGCTCCTCTGTCCGTGGGATTCTCCAGGCAAGAATACAGGTTGCCATTTCCTCCTCCAGGGGATCTTCCTGACCCAGGGATTGAACCCGTGTCTCCTGCATTTGCAGACAGATTCTTTACCACGGAGCCACCTGGGAAGCCCCATCAGGGTGTCTAGGCCTGTTGTTTGTGTGCTGTGTTTACAGGCAGAGAGTTTCAAGGATTCTACACCCTGAGGCTTCGGGTGTCGCTTAGCCAGTGCAAAAGGAGTTGAAGTCACTCGGAAGTTCAGGTCCCTCCAAGGCTACTCGTCTATCAGCGCTCCCTGACATACACAGTAGACAGAGCAGGAAGACGGGGCCCCTGCTTTCCAGGGTCCCGGAGGTAGCTGCTGCTTACCTGGTCTCCTCCTGAAGCTGCGGGCTCAGCCACCCTGGTCTACCCCGTGGACGTGGAAGCCTTTCCTCTAGCTGGCCCCAGGCCCCACTTCCTCTCCTTGGACCCACCCCCTAAAATCAAGACCTGCCTCCTCCAAAGGCTCCTTTGCTCTGCTTTCCCCAACCTAGGACGCAGTCTAGTCCTGCACTGCGTTTGCTCATCAGACCTTGACCTCTGCCGCGTGGCCGCTCACATGGATGCCCACATCCCTTTGTGAAGTACCGTGTGGGGGTTTCCCATGGACCCCCACATCCCCTCTCCCTTGCTGCTGGGGTAGGCACCATTATCCACAATGTAGAGATTCGCAGTTTAGACGAAACACATTGGTTTCATCAAGCGATTTCCTCAGGCAGTTCGTGTGGGAGGTGGAAACCCGAGAAGAAGGTGGGTCTGTGTCCCCGGACGAGGTTTTGGCTCTTTCACACCAAGGTCGGGCCCCAGGTCGCTCCCGCCCTCGCCGACTGCCAGGTGCTAAGGGGCCCTAGTGAGTCCGGGTGGCAACTGTGTGGTCAGTACTTTTAAACTAGGGCCAGGCACGCAGTAGGCGCACCGGTAGCTGCCCATGCACTAGGGAGCAGGCTCCTCTGGGAACCACCCAGATGTTGGCCTCCTCTCCTTCACCCACCCGGCTTCAGAGCTGACCCCGAGGCGCTCAACTTCCCAGGCTCTTCTCCCACGAATGGGCAGACTCCACATTCCAGCTGATTCCCGACCCTTCGTCACGCGCTGGGTCGGGCGCCTTCCGGGGAAGTGGCGGGGGTTGCCGAGGGATGGGGGTGCCAGGGTTCGTGACTTTAAAAACCTGCTCTTCACTTTGAGGAAGGCTTTGGTCCCCAGACACCCCTCTTGTTCCCCTTCATGTATGGTTTAACACGTGATCAGCAGCTGGAAATCGCATAAAGATAAATTAATAACCACGACTCAGATGCCTTCCAAGAGAAACAGTTATGATAGGAAAAAAAAGGAAAACAGACGTATGACTCATTTTCTCTGGCTCTCACTACTTCCCATTTTCCTAAAGATAATTACTGTGTTGTTTGCCTTTTAAGTTTTAAAAACAGATAAGGTAAACATTTTCGGGGAGAGGGGGAAAGATTACATTTTTCAAAGGGGGTTGGGGTTTCACTTTTATTGCCACGGGGATCTGGCATCCCCATTTTATTTCTGGGGATGGATTTAAAATAAAAAAAAAAAAAACATGCAAACGGTTGCTCTGGTGACTCCTCTCCCTCCTGACGGGTTTGAAATGTTCCAGGGAGATGCGTGGGCCCAGAGCACAGGAAACCCCAAGTCCCCTCTGTCCCCAGCACCTGGAGGGCGAAGTCAGGTGCGGCTGAGGAGTGACAGTGAATTCAGAGCCAGGAGGAAATTCACCCTCTGTTCAGGCGCTTCTGCTACAGGGTTAGACTCCATGTGTAACATGTAAGCCATGTATTGCCTTTGGACGGAAGTGTTCTTCTCGGTCTGGAGGGAATTGAGGGCTCTCCCAGTTACCTGGGATCTAGGCTCTGAGCTACTGTCTATATTTTTCTCTGGAAGGAAGCCCCCAGATGTAGACCCAGACCTCACCCAGAATGCCATTGGTGAGCCGTGCCTCCTACCATCGGCCTTCCTTCCTGTCTCCATGGCGGCCGCACCCGGGGACGTTCATCTGGAAGTTGTCCATTGATAATCCCAAAGAGCCTCAGTGGTTGCCATGCCTGGGCTGTGGGTTCCTCCTCAAGTCAGCCTCATGGCTTCCAAGAGGCTGGTCCTCGAAGGAGACCGGAGATGAATGCTCCTCCCTCACCACGACCCCCTCTCCTCTGCTGGTCACCGTGGCCGCTTCTCTGGAGGACAGAAACAAGAGCTGGCAAAGGCAGCTTTAGCCAGCCACATGGCCAAGCAGTAAAGGCAGCGGGTGGGGTGCCCTCACAGCACTCAGAGTCACGCTCGGCTCCTTCACTCAGCAGCAGCTTGTGGGGACGGGCTCTGCTGGGCCCTACCTGGAGCACGGCAAGTGTTTGGGGACTAATGGGTGACCAGCAATTTCCTGAAATAGAAGAAGCCAACACCATTCACTGAACGCTGTTCCATGGGCTTCTCAGGGCCTGAGTCCTTTAATCCCCAAGGCCACCGAGAAGGCCACGAGCTGTGTTACCCATGATTTCCTGTTGAGGAAACTGAGGTGCTGAGGGTTGACCAGAAGTCCCAGGGTGCACCCCCGGTGGTGTCTTCATGGTTCATGGCTTCATGGGTGGTGAATGCAGCTCTGTTTATCCCTGTGGTGACTTCTATGAGCTTTTGTCTGTTTTGCTACATCAGTTGGAAATTTTTAGATTATCTGCACTGAAATTTAAACAAACTGTAGCTACGACTTGCTCAAAAGAAATGAATTACCAATGGGATTAGAATTAATAGAACTGATTGGGATGGTTAGAGCAGATTGAAAGGCAAAGCTGATTATTCTTTTCAGGGTCTAATCCTTCTCTTTATCTTTACTTCTTCTGTTTCCCTCCCTCGAATTTGGACTTGACATTCTGGCTTCCGTTTATTTTTCCTCCCCTAGGTCTGGGAACAGCAAGAGAGAACAAAGACTAGATGGCGGAAAGACAATGAGGAATGGCCCCAGACATCCTTTCTGTCCTGGAGGAGACACATCTGGTAAAATCCATGAGGCTCCCTGGGCAGTAATGGCCCCTGGTGACCCAGAGATCAAACAAGTCATGGAGATTCCAAGATGGTGCGGGGTGGGTGAGAGGGTGGCAGGAGTCAGGGAAAGCAAGGCCACTTGAAATGGCAGAACAGTGACGTCAGGACCAACCACACTGGCGGCGTACAGACGGGCTTCCTAGGGTGTCTGAGCTTGTCTGCGGTGGGTTAGGTTCCTGCTGTCCTCACCGAGTTGCCTCTAGCCCCCGGCTCTGACCTGCTTGGTGGGCTTCTCCTGTCACTGGTGCACAGGTCTGGGGGAGGTGCAGAGCAGGAGGGTCGGTGCATGATCAGCGGCACATACAACTCCTACGCACATGCCAAAGCCCCATGGTCAGAGTAACCCCTTTCTGCCCTTTCCCTGTGCCAACTGCAACTGCAAAAGCTGAACTTTGGGAATTCCTCCTCCTCAGACATGACACTTGGTGGCTTGAGAGAAATTCTGAATATTTAGCTTTTGTAGATATTGTATCAGAAGACTAGAAACTAATATTCAAACCTCCCCTCCTCCCGCAGAGTCTTTCTGGTGTGGACCAACAGGAACATCCTGCAATTCTAAACAGAAACTCAGTTTCCTGCAATTTTTAAGTTTATTAAAATTTGGACAAATATAACTTTTTTTGTCCCTCAGAGTTTGAAAAAAAAAAAGAAAGAAAATCTTCAATGATCCATCAAAAAGGCTCAAAAAACTTTGGAAAACTCAAAGAAGTACTAAAATCACTGTTTCGATGCAATCATTACTCAGAGCTCAGAAACCTAAGGATAACATTTTCCACATTTATTAAAATGGATGGGAAAGTTTTTGGCACATGTGTTTTTTTCAGGAAACGATTTTTTTAAAAAGAAATCCTGGTATGATTCTAAGCGCGATTGCACACGCTCTTACATGTTCTGGATCTGTCGCTTATCCATAAAACATGGTGCTGTTCCCCGCTTCTCCCCCGTCCTTAAAGACGTGAATGTCATTGCCGTTTGGAAAGCCCCAGATGACGCACAGGTGCACCTTCGTCGTTAATGCTTTGCACCCTTGTAACAATCGCGAGGGCCTTGTCTTTCCAAGTAGTTTATGTTTCAAGTAAAACGTGGGGTGGGCTGGCTGAGTCTTAAGGGGTGGGGAGGAGTTCCAGAACTGTTCACGCCTTTGCAATAATCCTGCAATATATTAGGAAGAAAGTACAAAAACATATGCTGGGGAGGAGGCAGGGCTTCCCGGCCGGCTCATTCATCACATTTCCAGCCCACACCCCTGGGGATGCTCTGCCGTTGGGTCTTCTCCAAGGCCTCAGCACAACCAAGACATTTTCCCACACTGTTTTGCCTTCTTTCCTTTGGAGCAAAGTCAGCACAGGAAAATTCCCTATTTTTGTCTTTGTGGATCAGATGGCAGGCAGAGGAAATTGACCCGCTCTGGATGGCTTTGGGGTTCATTTGTTTTTAGACAATCAGTTAACACCAGGGGAGAAAAATTGTCCAAAATCACAGAACATGTATGTTTTACTTTGGGGGAGTTTAGACGTTAGGAATTAGATTCCGCCGGGGACTGAGGAGCGAGTTTCAGGGCACAGGCTGGGGAGGGGGCGTACCAGTGTTCGGAGGACAGCAGGCTATTCCCAGGTTTAGTGTCTGCTGTGTGGCCGCTAGTCCCGGACCTTGGTTCTGACCACACATTCGAGGCTCTGTCACTTGGGTCTGTGAGGGAGCAGCTCTTTTTAGCCAGTCTTTGGGATGATGTGCTAGGACACACGGTATTTATGTGAATAACAACAACACCCTTTTTTTCCTCATTAATTGAAAGCTCTGAAATGAATCACTCTTACGGGAAAAAATGTGGCAACAATTCCAGAGAAACATGAAATCATATTTCATATGCACTCTCTGACTAAATGAAAATTCTTTGAAGAGTGGAAGTGAAAGCGTCATGTACAAGAACATTCTTTGGAGGTGAAAATACTATTTCCTCAAGTGATAAGTGAAGGAGCCAAGGTCACGTCCTCATCCTAGAGCAGATGGTCCGTGGACTCTCCCCTCCTCCAAAGCGTGGTGTAACCTCTGGAGCCAACTTAATCCGGAGATCTTTGTCTCCTTGGTTGAAACACCAGGGTGTTATTAGGTTCACACTTACCTAGGGATTCCCAGGTGGCGCTAGTGATAAAGAACCCATGTGCCAATGCAGGAGACATAAGAGATGTGGCTTCAGTCCCTGGGTCGGGAAGATGCCCTGGAGAGGAGGGCGTGGCAGCACACTGCAGTGTTCTTCCTGGAGAGCCCCACGGACAGAGGAGCCTGGTGGGCTACAGTCCACAGGGTCACAGAGACTCAGACATGACTGAAACACCTTAGCACGCACATTTACCTGTGCTGTACATTACACACAAACACATGCACACATTAAGACTGATGGTTAGCCTTCTCTAGGGCCAGCTCCAAACCCTGTGATAAACTGTGATAAATGCTGACAGAGAAAGAACAATGTAACCAGGACGTTCCCTTCTGTGTCCATGCTTCCCACACGTTTTCCATTTTAAAAATAAAGAAGTCTTGGAGAAAGGCATTAGGATGAGAGCAGCAAATCCATCTAAGTATACAACGAAGTCATTTATTTAAATCCATTTCTTGCTTGACTGAATGTAGTTGTAGGATAGTCTTTTTGTTCCGTTTTGACTTCTTTTGTCTTCAAAAGGAGCCATGGATGCTGAGTTCCATGTGCTCTTACACCCTTGAAAATGCCCATCTTGAACAATGTCGAATAGGAAATTCGTGGATGTCATTCTTTGTTCTCTGGCATTAAGCGTTGCAAAAAAGAAGTAATGCGAAACTCAGCTTCTCCCTGGATGCTGTCCTAACAAAGACTCTTGGGCTTCAAGCAAAGTATTAATAACTCAAAATATTTCAAACAGAAAAGGGCATGCGTTGACTGGATCAGTGACTCCAACTCCGTCTGGGTACAGACGCTCAGTAACACCGTGAGTCGAGTCTATGCTCTTTTAAAAAGGGTTTTATTTCCACCTGTGTTGGCTGCATGCTTAGCGCGGCTTCCCATGTGTGTGCGTGCTCAGTCACTTCAGTCATTTCCGACCCTTTGTGACCCCAAAGACCGTAGCCTGCCAGGCGCCTCTGTCCTTGGGTATTCTCCAGGCACGAATACTGGAGTGGGTTGCCATGCCTTCCTCTAGAGGATCTTCCCGACCCAGGGATTGAAGCTGGATCCCCTGTGTCTCCTGCATCAGCAGGCAGGTTCTTCACCACTAGAACCGCCTGGGTCCCAATGATGACCAGCAGTGAGTCAGCAACTGTCCCAGCAAGAACCCAAATCCAGCGAAAGTCCTGATGCTGAGACTCTGGTCCAGTGTGGCCCACACCTGCTTACCCACACACTGCTGGGTCATGGATGTAACTGGACAAGCTCGGGGCACATGCCTGACCAGAGTCTGCTAAGTGTGTGTGTGAACTGAGTGTGAGAGGGGGTGATTCTCCAAATGATACATGTGGCATTACTGTGAGTTTTGTAACCTGAACTCGTGCAGGATTGGTTTGTCATTTATTTCATGAGCTTCCCTGGTAGCTCAGTGGTAAAGAATCTGCCTACAATGCAGGAAACCTGGGTTTGATCCCTGGGTCAAGAAGATCCCCTGGAGAAGAAAATGACAACCCACTCCAGTATTCTTGCCTGAGAAATCCCGTGGACAGAGGATCCTGGCGGGTTACAGTCCATGGTGGTGCCAAGAGTTGGATACAACTGCACAACTGAGTGTGCACATGTTCATTACTATTAACGAGGCAGGGTCACAATCCTTCACCTTTGTCTGACAATTGTTGTATGTCTAGGTTGTGCCTTGGTTCAGAGTTATTTTAGAGAAACTCCTCCAGTGCCAACTCATCAAGTTCAGCTCAGTCGCTCAGTCGTGTTCGACTCTTTGTGACCCCATGAACAGCAGCACCCCAGGCCTCCCTGTCCATCACCAACTCCCAGAGCCCACCCAAACCCATGTCCATTGAGTTGGTGATGCCATCCAACCATCTCATTCTCCGTCGTCCCCTTTTCCTCCTGCCCTCAATCTTCCCTAGCATCAGAGTCTTTTCCAATGAGTCAGCTCTTCTCATCAGGTGGCCAAAGTATTGGAGTTTCAGCTTCAACATCAGTCCTTCCAATGAACACCAGGACTGATCTCCTTTAGGATGGACTGGTTGGATCTCCTTGCAGTCCAAGGGACTCTCAAGAGGACTCTCAAGGGACTGCAACTCACCAAAGGGGCCCTGATAAACATGCTGCCAGAAACGTGGGACTACAAAGGCAGGAAGTGCAGTTTAAGAGAGGGTGTCACCATATTCTAAACACAGTTTGTGAATCTATCATATACAAAGTTTTAGGAATTTGGAGTTTTATACGGGCTCACTTTGAATTACATATTCTTGAGCAAAAAATGAAGCCCCTAGCAAAACAATACACATTGCCTAAACCCATTATTGAGTTAGACAAGGCTGTGATGTGTGTCTAACTTAATAATGGAGTTAGGCAATGTGTATTGTTTTGCTAGGGGCTTCGTTTTTTGCTCAAGAATACGTAATTCAAAGTGAGCCCATATAAAACTCCAAATTCCTTTAACTTTGTATATGATAGAAAGGCAATGCCAAAGAATGCTCAAACTACCGCACAATAGCACTCATCTCACACGCTAGGAAAGTAATGCTCAAAATTCTCCAAGTCAGGCTTTAGCAATACATGAACTGTGAACTTCCAGATGTTCAAGCTGGTTTCAGAAAAGGCAGAGGAACCAGAGATCAAATTGCCAACATCCGCTGGATCATTGAAAAAGCCAGAGAGTTCCAGAAAAAACATCTATTTCTGCTTTATTGACTATGCCAAAGCTTTTGAATGTGTGGATTACTATAAACTGTGGAAAATTCTGAAAGAGATGGGAATACCAGACCATCTGACCTGCCTCTTGAGAAACCTATATGCAGGTCAAGAAGCAACAGTTAGAAGTGGACATGGAACAACAGACTGGTTCCAAATAGGAAAAGGAGTACGTCAAGGCTGTATATTGTCACCCTGCGTATTTAACTTATATGCAGAGTACATCATGAAAAATGCTGGGTTGGAAGAAGCACAAGCTGGAATCAAGATTGCTGGGAGAAATATCAATAACCTCAGATATGCAGATGACACCACCCTTATGGCAGAAAGTGAAGAGGAACTAAAAAGCCTCTTGATGAAAGTGAAAGAGGAGAGTGAAAAAGTTGGTGTAAAGCTCAACATTCAGAAAACGAAGATCATGGCATCTGGTCCCATCACTTCATGGCAAATAGATGGGGAAGCAGTGTTAGACTTTATTTTTCTGGGCTCCAAAATCACTGCAGATGGTGATTGCAGCCATGAAATTAAAAGACACTTACTCCTTGGAAGGAAAGTCATGACCAACCTAGACAGCATATTCAAAAGCAGAGACATTATTTTGCCAACAAAGGTCTGTCTAGTCAAGGCTATGGTTTTTCCTATGGTCATGTATGGATGTGAGTGTTGGACTGTGAAGAAAGCTGAGTGCCAAAGAATTGATGCTTTTGAACTGTGGTGTTGGAGAAGACTCTTGAGAGTCCCTTGGATTGCAAGGAGATCCAACCAGTCCATTCTAAAGGAGATCAGTCCTGGGTGTTCTTTGGAAGGACTGATGCTAAAACTGAAACTCCAATACTTTGGCCACCTCATGTGAAGAGTTGACTCATTGGAAAAGACTGTGATGCTGGGAGGGATTGGGGGCAGGAGGAGAAGGAGACGACAGAGGATGAGATGGCTGGATGGGATCACTGACTCGATGGACATGAGTCTGAGTGAACTCCGGGAGTTGGTGATGGACAGGGAGGCCTGGTGGGGCCTGGTGAGGCGATTCATGGGGTTGCAAAGAGTTAGACATGACTGAGTGATTGAATTGACTGAACCCCATCATTTAAGATAAACCAACTTTTCGATTTCTCTTTTTCTTTCTCATTCTCTTGCTCTTTCTTTCTCATCATGATGTTAAAAATAAAACAAAAATTGGTATCTATTTCTGCTTTCAGAAAACTGCTAAAACAGATTATACACATGCCTCCATCACATGCTAAAATCATAAAAACGTGTATCAGACTGATTAGTAAAACAATCATAAAACAACAATGTCCAACAATTTTTAATTGAAGTAAAATTCACAAACATTTGACTGCACAGTCCTTAAGTGTACAACCTGATAATTCTGTATACCTGTGTAACCAAAGCCTCTACCTGGATGTAGAATTTTTCTGTTACTACACAAGTTTTCTCTCTCTTCCTTATAGCTAATTTCCACTTCCATAGACAACTATTGATTTGTTCTGTCTGTTCTTGAACCTCATGTCAATGCAGTCACTCAGTATGTATTCTTTAATGATTAGCATATGCCACTCGTAAAAATTTTAAAATTCATCCGTGTTGCTGTAGGCATTATTTATTTGCAATGCTTAGTAGTATTAGTAGTGAGAATGTACCACAATTGAATCGTTCTCTGTTGATGGACATTTGACTTGTTTCCAGTTTGGGGTTATTATAAATATAGCTTCTATTTACACACAGTGAGGTTGTTTTGTGGTCACATACAGACAGACCTCATAGATACTGTGGATTTCTTTCTAAACCACTGCAATAAAGCAAATTGTGAAATAAAGCAAGTCACACACATTTTTGGTTTCCCAGTGCATAGAAGTTGTGTTTACACTATACTGAAGTCTATTAAGCATGCAATAACATTATGTCTTATAAAATAATATAAATACTTAATTAAAATTCCTTTGTTGCTAAAAAAGGCTAACCACTATCTGAGCCTTCAGTGAGTTGAAGTCTTTTTGCTGGTAAAAATAATTGCCTCAGTGCTGATGGCAACTCGCGTATCAGTGTGGTCGTTGTTGAAGTTGGGGTAGATGCTGCCATTTCCTACAACAACACAGCAGTGAATTTTGCATTTTGTAAAGAACACAATATATCTCCTGCTGAATCCACTTCAACCATGTGCCTATCACAAAGTATTTGGCATTTTATTGTTGAATTTTATGAGTTCTTTGTATATTCTGAATATAAGGACTTTGACAGACGTTTGTATTGTGAATGTCTTTCCCGGTATCCAGCTTGACTTTTCATCCTTGGTAGAGAGCCTTGATGCGCGGAAACTGTTAGCGTCGATGTTCAATTTCTGATGCTCTTCCTTTTACTTACTGCATTTTATGGTCTCTCTAGTAAATCTTGGCCTGACTCAACGTTGCAAAGATATTCTCCCAATTTCTTCCAGAGATTTTGGTTTTAGCTTTTATGTTTTGGGCTCATATTAAATGCTCCATCTCAAATTAATTTCCTTTGGTATATGAGGCAGAATTAAGCTTTAGTTTACCCTATTATGTTTATCTACTTGTTCTAAAATTACTTATGACAAGACCATGCTTTCCCCAATGCATGATACTGAACCTTCATCAGAAGTCCCATGACTATGTGGACCTCCTTCTAGACTTATCCTGCTCTGTCGATCTGTTTCTCTATCCATATGTCAAAACTGCGGTGTCTTGGTAATTGTAGCTTATAGCAAGTCTTGGAATCAGGTAGTGAAAATTCTCCATTTCTATTGCTTCCCTGGTGACTAGGTGGAAAGGAATCCACCTGCCAATGCAGGAGGAGCAAAGGACACAGGTTCGATCCCTGGGTTGGGAAAGGGCAACTCACTCTCGTATTCTTGATTGGGAAATTCCACGGACAGAGGAGCCTAGCTACAGTCCACGGGGTTGCAGAGTTGAACCGACTGAGCGACTGAGCACACATCTGTCTTTAAGGCTGTTTTAGTTATCCTAGGCTCTTTAGGTTACCATACAAAGTTCAGAGTCAGCTAGTTAGTATTCGCAAAGACGTTTGCTAGCATTTGCAGTGGGATTGCATTGAAACTACGAATCAGTTGGGAGGAGAACTGACATCTTGATAATATTGGATTTTCTAGTCCATGAACTTTATCTCTCTACCTTTAATTTCTCTCAGAAATTGTTTTTATAGAAGTTTTCAGTCAGAGATTAAGCATGGCTTTTATTACATTTGTTCTTAAACATTTGTTTATTGATGCTATTGTAGATAGCGCTTTTTTTAAAAAAAAAATATGTTTTTCATTTGCATGTGGCTAATACAAGTAATTACAGTAGATTTTTTTATACTGACCTTATCCTGTGATCTTGTTTAATCGCTCCAGCAGCATTTTTGTGGCTTCTTCAATATTTTTTATGTACATGAAATCATGTTAACTGCAAATAAAAACAGCCTTACTCTTTCTTTCTCAAATTTTATAGAACTTTCTTTCCCCTTCTTTATCGCTCTGTTGAATTGAAGTGCTAAGAACAGATACTGTGCTGCCTTATACCAGCCCTACAGGAAGGCATTCAATGTTCTGCCATTAAATATAATAATAATGTAGGCCTTCCCAGGTGGTGCTAGTGGTAAAGAACCCACCTGCCATTGCAGGAGACAGAAGAGACTCGGGTTCATTCGATCCTTGATCCTTGGGTCAAGAAGATCCGTTCGATCCTTGATCCTTGGGTCAAGAAGATCCCTTGGAGGAGGGCATGGAAACCCACTCCAGTATTGTTGCCTGGAGGATGCTATGGACAGAGGGGTCTGGCAGCCTATAGTCCATAGAGTTGCAAAGAGTCGGACACGACTGAAGTGACTGAGCACACACTCTTAATAATACACGTAAGTGGCTGTTCTTTCGTAGATGCCCTTTTTCAGAATGAACACATTTTCCTTAATTTGTAGTTTGATGTAGTGATTTATGTAATGGTGTATGTAGATTTGATGTAGTGATGTAGTGATACGTTGATGCTGAATTTCAACAAATACTTTTTTTCTGTATCTATTGAAATGATCATTTTCCCCCCTTTATTAATGTGATGAACTGGTTTCAAATGTTAAATCAACCTTCCATTATTGAGATAAATCTTACTTGCTTAGGACATATTTTTGTATTATCCTTTCTACAAATTCCTAAATTTTATTTCTTAGTGTCTTATTAAATATTTTTATGAAGAGCGTTTGTCTTTAATTTACATTTTTGTCATACCTTTCTCAATTTTTGATATCAGAGATACACTGGCCTCAAAAAATGAGTTGGGGAGTAGCCCTTCCTAGTTGATTTTTGAAGAGAGTTTTTGTATGAATGGATTAATTTTTTGGTGAGTTTTCTCTACATTTTTTATTTCAGTGATTTCATCTGCTCTTACTTTTATTTCTTTAAGTGATTTGTGTTTTCTTTATACACTAGCTTCTTAAGAAGGAGACTAATATTCATTTTCAATTTCTTTTTTGGATAGCATATGCATTTAAACTTGCAAAGTTTCCATTTGTACTGCTTTTTCTGAACCTCATATGTTTTTTATGTGTTTGTTTTCATTATAATTCAGTTCAAAACATTATATTGTGATTTTTTTCCCCTTTGAATACAGTGTTACTGAGAAGTGCATTTTAAATTTTATAAATATTGGATTTTTAAAAATAACTATTTTATTGTTATAATTTTATTTTAATAGTGAATATGCAGTATAAGATTTTGAAACTTTTTGAAATTTACTGGGATTTTATTTTTATGGCCCTGCATATGGTTCTTCTTGGTGAACATTTCATGGGCACTAAAAGTGATGTCCGTTCTATGGCTTTGGATGTGGCATTCTTCTATAAATATCAGTTAGGTCAAGGCAGTTGATAGAGTTGTCCAAATTTTCCATATACCTAATTTGTTATCTAGTGAGAATTTCAATTCCTGAGAGAGAAGTGTTAAAATCTCTAACAATGATTGTGCTCTATTTATTTCTCCCTTTAATTCTATCAGTTTTTGTATTATCTATTTTGAACTTTGCTTTTATGTATATTCACATTTCTTCTAGTTATGTCTTCCTCAGAAAAAGAGCTTTTATCATTAGGAAATGATTCTTGTTCTCTCTGGTGATGCATTTGTTCTGAATTCTACATTTTTGTTATTAACATAGCCACACAAGCATTCGTAAGCATACATTTTATGTTATACATGTTTCTATTCTTTTATTTTTAATCTGTCATTTCCTTATATTTAGAATGTAATGCTTGTAGTAATCAGATCATTAGGCTTTATCTTTTTATGTGATCTGAAAGCTTGTCTTTTGAATAGTGCTTTGTCCATTTATATTTAATGCAATTGCCACTATCTTATTCATTTTCTATTTGTCCCATCAATTCTTTATTCCCTTTTTCCATTTTATCTCTTTGTTCAAGTTATATAAATTTTAAAAGTTCAACTTTTTGCTTTCTCGTTTTTAGCTAGGCCTGTTGGTGGTGGTATTGTTGGTTTTCTTCTTTTTGTATTTAGTGGTTACTGTTGTGATTAAATTGTGCATTTTAACCTAGCATTGTCTATTTAAGATTAATATTAAACACTTCTGATAAAATATCAAAAACATCAAGTATTATTCCATTTAAGTTCACTGTCCTATGTACAGCTGTCTTAACACCGTTTACTATTATATATCTGAAAAATTTCACAATATAATGTTGATAGTTTACCATGAAGAAATTAAGAAAAGAGAATAGTTTCTAATGTTTATCCATGTATTGACTGTTCGTAGTACTCTTTACTCTTTCCTGTATTTCCAAGTTTTGTTTTGATATTATCATCATTCATAAAGGACTTTATCATTTTTTATAGCTCGTGCATGCTTCCTTAGCTTTCATTTCTCTGAAGGTGTTTTCACCCCCATTTCAAACGATACTTTCAATGAATATCTATTACAGAATTGACAGCTTTAATTTTTCAGCACTTTAAAGATTTCATTACTTTATACACTGGCTTATGTTTTTTGTTTTCCTGATTAGAAGTTAGGAGTAATTAGTTCCATTCTGTGTGTATTTAATATATTATTTTTATCTGACTGCTTTCAAAATGTTTCTTTTTATCTTTGGTTTAAAGCAGCTTTACTCTGACATGTCTAGGTGTGCTTTTATTTTTATTTATCCCAATAAGAGACTGCTGTGCCCCTCAAATCTATAGGCTGATGCTTTCCAAAAACTTAAAGTCTCCAACATACTTAAATTTCTGTTGACTGTTTTTCATCTTGATCAAGGGTCACATTTTTCCTGTTTTGTCTTATAATTTTTGATTCTGTGCTGAACATTGTCTATGACAAAATAAGTAACGTTATGTTTTCCTTGAGGTTGTTGAGCCTTGTTCTGGAAGATGTTTCAATTGGCAGATCCCATTGATCCCATCAACTTACCTTTAGTCTTTGTTAAGGTGACTTTGGTTTTGGTCTTAGTTCTAGTATATAACTCTCTCTCATTCTGTATGTATCTATCTACCTAGATACAGATCTCCAGAGAGAAAGAGAGAGAATATAAATACACAATGCTTTTTCAATTAAAGAGATTATGTTTACTTTTTCACCAATGATTAAAATTATTAAGAATAAATAAAACTATGTAGAACATTTATAGGAAAAAAATTAGAATTCTGCTAAAAGATTCAACATGGAAACATGTCCTATACTTACAATGAATAGATACTTTGGCAATAGAAATTAAATATAATCCAAGTAAAAACTGCTATTGGAATTTTTTACTTTGTCAGACTCCAGATTTAAAAAACATATTGTTCTTCCATAAATAGAAAAGTCCAAAGATGGAAAATTCATGAGGTAAAAAATAAACTATCCAGATGTTATATGTATTATGAAGCTTTAGTAAGATAAAGGATTTGAAACCTAGTATAAAAATAGAACAATATAATAAAATATAAATATAAAAATAGAATAAAGGATGTATAAAAACTCTAACACAGATATAAATGTTGTATATGATAAATGTAACATTTAAAAGCAGTGAGAAAAATAAATTATATAGGAAACACTGTTGAACAAATAACTAACCATTTAACAACAAAAAAAATTCAACCTGGGGCTCTTGGTTCATACTTTATATACCAATGTAAATTCCATATGGATCATAAATTTAAGGTGTAAAATCCAATTTAAGAACAAAACATGTAAGAATTTTATTTATATAACTTCAGTGTGGAAAAGAACTTGGTTAGCAGGAAACGAAATCCACAAACAGCAATTTAAAAAAAAAAAACTATATAAATTTACTGACTCGGCATCAAAAATTACCCAAAGTAAAAAGATAAGTAACAAGCTGGGAGCAAAGATTATTTTACCAGGTAAACAATAAATACATGTCTTCCGTTCTTGATATGTAAAGAGCTCTTACAGGACATTCGGGAAAAGTCATTATCTAATACACAATTGTGTAAAAGACTTGAATAAACATTTCATGAATGAGTCAGTCAGGTCAGTCGCTCAGTCGTGTGCAACTCTTTGCGACCCCATGGACTGCAGCACACCAAGCCTCCCTATCCATCACCAGCTTCTGGAGCTTGCTCAAACTCATATCCATCGAGTCGGTGATGCCATCCAAACATCTCATCCTCTGTCGTCCCCTTCTCTTCCTGCCTTCAATCTTTCCCAGCATCAGGGTCTTTTCCAAGGACTCAGTTCTTTGCATCAGGTGGCCAAAGTATTGGAGTTTCAGCTTCAGCATCAGTCCTTCCAATGAGTATTCAGGACTGATCTCCTTTAGGATGGACTGGTTGGATCTCCTTGCAGTCCAAGGGACTCTCAAGAGTCTTCTCCAACACCACAGTTCAAAAGCATCAATTATTCGGCGCTCAGCCTTCTTTATGGTCCAACTCTCACATCCATACATGACCACTGGAAAAACCATAGCCTTGACTAAATGGACCTTTGTCAGCAAAGTAATGTCTCTGCTTTTTAATATGCTGTCTAGAATGGTCAAAACTTTCCTTCCAAAGAGTAAGCATCTTTTAATTTCATGGCTGCAATCACCATCTGCAGTGATTTTGAATCCCAGAAAAATAAAGTCTGACACTGTTTCTACTGTTTCCCCCTCTATTTGCCATGAAGTGATGGGACTGGATGCCATGCATGATCTTAGTTTTCTGAATGTTGAGTTTTAAGCCAGCTTTTTCACTCTCGTTTTTCACTTTCATCAACAGGCTCTTTAGTTCTTCACTTCCTGCCATAAGGCTGGTGTCATCTGCATATCTGAGGTTATTGATATTTCTCCTGGCAATCTTGATTCCGTCTTGTGCTTCATCCAGCCTGCCATTTCACATGATGTACTCTGCATATAAGATAAATAAGTAGGGTGAAAATATGCAGCCTTGACATACACCTTTCCTGATTTGGAACTGGTCTGTTGTTCCATGTCCAGTTCTAATTGTTGCTTCTTGACCTGCATACAGATAACCACGATGGTGTGATCACTCACCTAGAGCCAGACCTCCTGGAATGTGAAGTCAATTGGGCCTTAGGAAGAATTGCTATGAACAAAGCTAGTGGAGGTGATGGAATTCCAGTTGAGCTATTTCAAATCCTAAAAGATGAGGCTGTGAAAGTGCTGTGCTCAACATGCCAGCAAATTTGGAAAACTCAGCAGTAGCCACAGGACTGGAAAATGTCAGTTTTCACTCTAATCCCAAAGAAAGGCAATGCCAAAGAATGTTCAAACTACCACACTGTTGTACTCATCTCAGACGCTAGCAAAGTAATTCTCAAAATCCTCCAAGTCAGGCTTCAATAGTACATGAACCATGAACTTCCAGATTTCCAAGCTGAATTTAGAAAACAGAGGCACCAGAGATCAAATTGCCAACATTCATTGGATTATCGAAAAAAGCAAGAGAGTTCCAATTTCATGGATAAAGAAATACAAATGATTTTAAACTTTGGGTAAAAAGCTTCATTCTTTATTAAAAATAAAAATTCAAATAAGACACCATCTCTATCTCTTAGATCTATAAAACATTTAAAAATCTTAACACATTGTGTGGATGAAGTTGAGTGAAAACCAGCATTTTGTACACTTTTAATAGCACTTCTCAGGTGACACGGTGGTAAAGAATCTGCCTATCAATGCAGATGTGGGTTTGATTCCTGGGTCAGGAAGATCCCCTGGAGGAGGAAATGGCAAACCACTCCAGGATTCTTACCTGGGAAATCCCACGGACAGAGGGGCCTGTGGGGATGGGGGTGGTGTCCAATCCATGGGGCAGAGGAACCTAGTGGGCTACAGTCCATGGGGTCACAAAGAGTTTGGCATGACCGAGCATACACATTTTTCATGAAGATGTACATTTTAGCTTCTTCTTCACATACAATTTGATCTCTTTACTGAGGAATTCTCCTTCAGTACCCATCAGAAAAGAATACTCATTTTAATTGCAGAAAAAGGTTAGAAAAAAATAATTGTCCAATAATAGGTTGTTCTTTAAATGATTTTTGGTATATCTATAAAGCAGGAGAGAAAAAAAAGATGTACCGGTATATGCCTTGATAAGAAATCAAGTTGTATTTTTAACTGAAAAAACAATATACATAATATATCACATTTGTGTAAATAAGCAAGGTCCACACAAATAAGTTTGTGTGTCCTTGAAGGATACACAAGAAACCAGGAGTGAGAGTGACCTCTGAGTGTGAAGTTTCACCGCTAGGGAGGGAGGGAGACTTCCTTTCTGGCTGTACTTTATTCTACAGTTTAATTTTTTGTAATGTATATAAATTACTTTTTATTAAATATTTTAAAGCATTATTTATGAGTCCCTTTCCACGTCTGACAGTCTAGGAAGCTATGGTCATGAAATGGTAATGAGGCAGTGAGACAGGACAGAATCTGAAAGATTTCAGGTCAGCGAGTATGTTGGGAGTTTAGAAAACTTCCTTAATGTGGTTTATTCTGAGTCAGTTTGTAAACAAGTTACTAATATTCATTTCATAGTATTTTTAGGAGTTTTGAACTACGGATAACTGTGCTATGAATCACATAATCGTATTTACATGCCAGTAAGATTCATTGCTTCCTCTGTGACAGTGAAAATACTGTGTAAAATATTTTGAAGTCTTAAATGTGATTGACAGTTTCCTTTTATAAGCAGAAGGCTATCATTCATACCAGCCACATCTTGGCTTCCTCACTCTACTGACCTTTTGTTCTGTTCAAAGGGGGATGTTATTCTGAACTGGACCGACTGGAATCATGAGATGCTATAAATCTTTTCGTCTACAACATTTGTTGTATTCACCGATTAAGGGGCACTGAGTGTAAAGCATTGTTTGGGCATCCTAGGACACTGAAGTCACCACTCTGGACAAGTGGGCATAGTCGGTAACACCAGGGTCTGTCTCTCTACAAGATCTGTGACAAACCAGCGGGACCAGTGGGCTTCCCCAGTGGCTCAGTGGTAAAGAATCTGCCTGCCAAAGCAGGAAACACAGGAGACACGAGCTCCGTCCTTAGGTCAGAAAGATCCTCTGGAGAAAGGGATGGCTACCCACTCCAGTATTCTTACCTGGAGAATCCCACGGACAGAGGAGCCTGGCGGGCTACAGTCCATGGGGTCGCAGAGAGACACGTAACTGAAACGACTTAGCACACGGGGCAGCGTAGCAGATGGCACAGTGGCCTGTCTCCTGTCCCTGAGTTTCTGGGGCAATCACACCAAGGCTACTAGCTGTCCTCATGACTCCTATTTATTTCGCCCATTCCTATTCAGGGATCACGTCACCGTCGGCCAGCTTCAGCCTAGCAAACCTCTTTGCTCTCACTGAACTCACGCTCTGCTGTGTTCCCCTCACTCTGGGGCCACCCAGACACTGGGTGCCCAGCTCAGGGGGTTTCCAGGCCACTGGGGGACAAGCATGAGACACAGCGAGACACGGTAACTTGGAGTTACAGCAGCTTGGAAATCAGGCCACCTCCGAAATCTAAGGAAGGAAAAGCCCAAGATAAGGTGGAGTTTATAAAATCCTGTGAGTTCATCGGAGAACTTCCAGCTTCATCCCAGGTGCCGACTCTGGTTTTGTACCTGGAGCAGTCTTCCCAAAGTGAGAGATGGTCAATTCTGGAGTAGCTGAGCTCTCGGAGGAGAGGCCATGCTAAGGGTCTGGGGGGAAGGTCAAGACTTTGAAGAACGAGACTGTGCGTGTGGCATCGTCTTCCAGGCTGCAGGGGCACCTGCCCAACATCCCATCTGAACACCTGGGTGAAGATTCTGCAGAACTGTCTCAGGCCTGCTGATGCACAGGCTCTGGGCTTGGGCAGAGGGGACACGCATCTTAGCCGGAACCCAGGGGATCCACATACACCAGAGCCCCCAGCTTCAGAGTCATTAACACCAGCTTCCCTGGGCCAGGAGTCTGTGCTTCCTGGCTCCTCCCAGTGGTCACTGAGTGACAGGAAGAGTCTTTCTTCTCAAGAGGAGGCCCAAGCATGGAAACTGAGATGAGTTCTGATTCTCCCCACCTAGGAAGTTCAGTCCAGTTCAGTTCGGTTCAGTCACTCAGTCGTGTCTGACTGACCTCGTGGACTGCAGCACACCAGGCCTCCCTGTTCATCACCAGCTCCCGGAGTTTACTCAAACTCATGTCCATTGAGTCACTGATGCCATCCAACCATCTCATCCTCTGTCATCCCCTTCTCCTCCTGTCCTCAATCTTTCCCAGTGTCAGGGTCTTTTCAAATGAGTCAGTTCTTCTCATCAGGTGGCCAAAGTATTGGAGTTTCAGCTTCAAAATCAGTCCTACTAATGAACACCCAGGACTGATCTCCTTTAGGATGGACTGGTTGGATCTCCTTACAGTCAAGAAGGAGGGCAATTCGATAGCCTGAGTCCCTCTGTGGATTCATCTTTTTTGCTCAAAGGGAAAAGTGTTTTTTTTATATTAATATTTTCAGGAAGACTCAGGTAGAGGAGCAGGAGGCAGAGAAGGAACGATGGGGGTTGAGGCCAGACAATTATTCACTTTAGAGACATTGCCTGAGCACGTGCTCTGTGCCAGGGAGTTTTGCACATGCCCAAGGATTGAGTGCAGGAGGAGAAGGGAGAAGCAGGGGATGAGAGGGTTGGATGGCATCACCGACTTGATTGACATGAGTTGGAGCAAGCTCTGGGAGACAGTGAAGGACAGGGAAGCCTGATATGCTGCAGTCCATGAGGTTGCAAAGAGTTGACATAACTTAGCGACTGAACAACAGTAAAAGCCAAGGCCTGAGTTCTGGGATAACAGAGCCTGGTTTGCTTCTCGCGGGACCGGAGGCGTCAGCAGGCCCACAGCCAGCGGACACTGCCCAGGCCGCCCTCTGGGTTCACAGGCCAGCGGAGCGCCGAGGCCCACCCTTACCTGCTTTTGTGCCCTCCCTTTCCTGCCTCTCTGAGTGCAGCTGGGACACTGAAGGTCTGTGTCCCTCTCCACTTAGGATTCCTTCCAGGTCATTTGGAATTCATTCCCGGGACTCGCTCCAGATAGAGTCGCATACCTCAGAGCACTGGAACGCTCACTCATGTTGCTGTTTTAACCGTTTTCTGCAAACTTTATGTGTCCTAAGTCTGCTAGGCCCCAGAGCTTCCTAAGTGCCTGATTTGAGGAGTGGCAAGTTTTGCAGAGAAGATAAAGCAGAACAAAAGGGAACACGTTGTTTTTGCATTAAGCCGTGGATTTGCTCCCAGTTCTCTTGGAACATGGCATCTCTCATGTAACCTGCCTTCAAACAGCCCTGAAGTGGCCCCGCAAAGATGTGTGAATGAACACCCGCCAGTTTTGGGCGCTGGTCATAAAGTTGGCACCAGCTCTCAGCCGGCTGCCCTGCAGAGAGGTGCAAACTAATATTACCCCCTCCTTCCATGCCTGGCCAGGTGCTTGGGCTCTTTCTGGCCGTTTTTCCCAAGATGACTTCAGCTTGGATGCTTCCAGCTCAGCTTGGCCAAGTTGTAGCCATCCGATTGTCATCAACGTCACCACCACCATCCGGGGGGTATTTCCTGTATGCCTCTTGCCAACTGTTGCCAATTCTACTAATGTCTTTGACTGGCTGTCATGTGCCAGACCCTGTGCTAAGCTCTGGGCAGAGGGCCACACATAGCTTTCTGGCTCAAGGAGCCCAAGCTGGAAGGATCAGGGTAATGTGCCAACACAGCATTTCAGAATAACACAAATTGAGGTATGAACTGGATGTTACAGGGATAAAACAGGTCACTGAGAGGTGATCAAGGGCAGTGACATCCAGGAACCTTCTCAGAGCAACAGCGTCCAGAGAAGGATGAGTCAGGATGAGCTAGGCAAGGGAAAGCAATGAGTTCAGAAAACTCTTCAAGGGCATCGAAACTTGGGTCCAAGGTCAAAACAGAACCGGGAAGAAACTCCATCTCTATCTCTGCCGTGGGTCAGAATCAGGATGGGAGGCTGGCTGAGGCTCTGGGCTCCTTCCTACGTGGACCAGTGAGATTTAAGTCACGTGGTTTCTCCTAGTGTGAATCCTCCTGGTTCAGACCATCTCAGGAGAGCCTCAGAGAACCCCTGCCAGCATCTCATCCCACCCTGCCCTATTGAGGGACCCCAGAAGCAAGGTCCAGGGAGCCAGGCTGGTCCAATCTAGAGAGGACCGTGGATCGAGATCATAAGGCTCTCTCTGGTTTGGCTTTGGTTTGGCATCACTACACAGCTGGGGCCTTCCATTAGGAAAATGAACTGTTATCTAAGTTCATCTACTATTTAGCCAACACTAACATATCCCTGACCATCCCCAAAATGCATTTTATGGTTTTCTCTTTCAGACAGAAACCCATTAAGGATTATGTTGTTGTTCAGTAGCCCAGTCATGTCTGATGCTTTGCACCTCCATGAACTGCATGCAGCATGCCAGGCTTTCCTGTCCTTCAGCATCTCCTGGAATTTGCTCAAATCCATGTCTATTGAGTTGGTGATGCTATCTAACCATCTCATCCTTTGCCGACCTCTTCTCCAATTGCCTTCAATCTTTCCCAGCATCAGAGTCTTTTCCAATGAGTCAGTTCTTCACATCATGTGGCCAAAGGATTAGAGCTTCATCTTCAGCATCAGTCCTTCCAATGAATATTCAGGGTTGATTTCCTTTAAGATTGATGGGTTTGAACTTTTTACTGTCCAAGGACTCTCAAGAGTCTTCTCCAACACCACAATTTGAAAGCATCAATTCTTCAGTGCTCAGCCTTCTTGACAGTCCAGCTCTCACATCTCTACCTGGCTACTGAAAAAAACAAGGATTATGAATGGCTTTTCATTATTATAACTTTTTAGTGTCTTTTAATCTAGGATATGTCCCCTTGTTTTCTTTTAACGACTTTTTTCAGACCAAGTTTTTTTTAAGGGCTTTGTTTATAGAAAGTACTAGTCTGGAGGCTGCTTGATGGCTTCCTCATGGTAGTTTAACTTGCTCTTCTATCCCCTATGCTTCCAGTAAACTGTAGGTATGTCTAAAGCCTTGATTCAGTTAAACGTGCTTGGCAACGATAGTTGAATGTCATATCCCTGCATTTCATGGGCACATGGCAGAGTCTCCCACAATTACTGATGCTGCTCAAGATAATAACTGTCATGTCTTTCCCTAATGAAGATACATTTTTCCTTTTGAACTTGGAGGGGGGCAGTTAGCAATACATGATTGTTCTTTCATCTAATCGTTCTAGCATCTATTGTTAGCTCTTCTTGAATCAATTATTTCTTTGGTGAATGGAAAATTGTGATTTTTTTAAAGGAATGAGCTTCTCTTATATTGAATATGATTATAAAATGTGACATTGTCTTTTTATTTCTGGTTCTTGTATGTTATTTATCGTGCTTATGTATTATAGACTAGTTTCTAATGGTCTGTTCTGATGAACAAAACCACACGAACTCTAAAGGCATTTTTGTGTCTTTGGGCCAGTATTCTTTAAGGAACAACTCCTAGAAGTAGAGATGAAGTTCTATGTAGGGAAAGTTTTCATGAAAATTGCTAGAATTCTCACCAGAAGGGCTGAACTGAAGCCTTCTGTCTCCAGCAGCAAGGCCTGCACCCTGCTGTCCTCTGGGCCTGCCCAGTGCAAGAGAACCACAGTCTTGGGGTGGACAGCAGAAGTCTACGGTCCTCAGATGAAGATGAGGACTGTTTCATAAAGAGAGAGAGAAAAAAGAAAAAGGAAAAAATACAATGCTGATCGAACTCAACAATTCACAAAATGGTGGTCTTCAAAATTCTTTCTTTCCTGACCAACAGTCACCTATGATGAGAGTTTTCTCCTAGCCCAGCTCCCTCTCAAGTGACTACCTGCCTGCACATGTGCTAAGTCACCTCGGTCGTGTCTGACTCTTTGAGACCCCATGGACTGTAGCCTGCCAGGCTCCTCTGTCCATGGGATTCTTCAGGCAACAATACTGGAGTGGGCTGCTATGCGGGATCTTCCAGACACAGGGATCAAACCATCTTTCCTGCAGCTCCTGCATTGCAGGCAGATTCTTTACCACTAAGCCACTGGGGAAGCCCCACAAGAGACTATAGTTCCTTCTAAAGAAAGAGGAACGCGCCTCTGAAAGTAACCACTTTTGCCTTCTGTTCCACTTTCTTTTTTACATCACACACACACACACACACACACATGTCCCCCAGGTTATGAATTACCATCTATTCACATTCGTATTAATAATAAGTTACTCTCATCATCATCATTATTACTGATGCTCAACTGTCTGTCCTGAATGTGGCCAGTGGGAACTCCTTCACGCTGGCCCTGGTGTGATTGTGGCAGGCCTCCATTTGTGTCTGAATTCTTTCTTACTCTCTGATAGGAAAAGACATCCAGCCTCACCCTGTGCTTTCCTCACCCCAGAGCAGAAATCAGCATCGAATCCTAGTTTCTGTAGAACTGGGAATGGCATTTAGAAATCAAAGTTCAGATGCTGAATGTGCTCCCTGATACTGGGCTGTCCTTGCCTTTGGGGGTTATTATTGGATAAAGGGAGTTCATCTGGATCAGATCAGATGAGATCAGATCAGTCGCTCAGTCATGTCTGACTCTTTGCGACCCCATGAATAGCAGCAGGCCAGGCCTCCCTGTCCATCACCAACTCTCGGAGTTCACTGAGACTCACGTCCATTGAGTCAGTGATACCATCCAGCCATCTCATCCTCTGTCGTCCCCTTCTCCTCGTGCCCCCAATCCCTCCCAGCATCAGAGTCTTTTCCAATGAGTCAACTCTTTGCATGAGGTGGCCAGAGTACTGGAGTTTCAGCTTTAGCATCATTCCTTCCAAAGAAATCCCAGGGCTGATCTCCTTCAGAATGGAGTGGTCGGATCTCCTTACAATCCAAGGGACTCTCAAGAGTCTTCTCCAACACCACAGTTCAAAAGCATCAATTGTTCGGTGCTCAGCCTTCTTCACAGTCCAACTCTCACATCCATACATGACCGCAGGAAAAACCATAGCCTTGACTAGACGAACCTTTTTTGGCAAAGTAATGTCTCTGCTTTTGAATATGCTATCTAGGTTGCTCATAACTTTCCTTCCAAGGAGTAAGCGTCTTTTAATTTCATGGCTGCAATCACCATCTGCAGTGATTTTGGAGCCCAGAAAAATAAAGTCTGACACTGTTTCCAGTGTTTCCCCATCTATTTCCCATGAAGTGATGGGACCAGATGCCATGATCTTCGTTTTCTGAATGTTGAGCTTTAAGCCAACTTTTTCACTCTCCACTTTCACTTTCATCAAGAGGCTTTTGAGTTCCTCTTCACTTTCTGCCATAAGGGTGGTGTCATCTGCATATCTGAGGTTATTGATATTTCTCCCGGCAATCTTGATTCCAGCTTGTGTTTCTTCCAGTCCAGCGTTTCTCATGATATACTCTGCACAGAAGTTAAATAAACAGGGTGACAATATACAGCCTTGACGTACTCCTTTTCCTATTTGGAACCAGTCTGTTGTTCCATGTCCAGTTCTAACTGTTGCTTCCTGACCTGCATACAAATTTCTCAAGAGGCAGATCAGGTGGTCTGGTATTCCCATCTCTTTCAGAATTTTCCACAGTTTATTGTGATCCACACAGTCAAAGGCTTTGGCATAGTCAATAAAGCAGAAATAGATGTTTTTCTGGAACTTTCTTGCTTTTTCCATGATCCAGCGGATGTTGGCAATTTGATGTCTGGTTCCTCTGCCTTTTCTAAAGCCAGCCTGAACATCAGGAAGTTCACGGTTCACATATTCCAGCTCAAATTTTGGGCTTCCCAGGTGGCCCCAGTGGTAAGGAACCCACCTGCCAATACAGGAGATGTAAAAGACTCAGGTTCAATCCCTGGGTTGGGAAGATCCCCTGAGGAGGGGGGCCACCCACTCCAGTGTTCTTGCCTGGAGAATCCCATGGACAGAGGAACCTACAGTTCATGAGATCGCATAGAGTCAGATATGACTAAAGCGACTGAGCATGCATGTTCAAATTTTACTTAAAAAATATCCCTTTGTCGTTCAGTCACTCAGTCATATCCAACTCTTTGCAACCCCATGGACTGCAGCACAGCACACTTCTCTGTTCTTCATCATCTCTCGGAGTTTGCTCAAACTCATGTCCATTGAGTTGGTGATGCCATCGAACCATCTCATCCTCTGTCATCCCCTTCTCCTCCTGCCTTCAATCTTTCCCAGCATTAGGGTGTTTTCTAATGAGTTGGCTCTTTGCAACAGGTGGCCAAAGTAGTGGAGCTTCAGCTTCAGCATCGATCCTTCCAAAGAATATTCAGGATTGATGTCCTTGTTCCTAACTTCTTTGAATTTATGTATCTTTTTATATGGAAAATGTTTGCTCCTACCTTTTAACTTTATCATTCGACATTATTACACTTTTTCAAAATCTCTATGTGAACCTCCTAGTATCTGATAGGTGAGAAATGGTACTTTCAGTATCATCTTAATTTGCACTTCTCTTATTGTGAGTGAAGTTGAATATTTTGCTTATGTTTCAGGGCAGTTTTCCTTTCTTTATCTATGAACTGCCTGATCAGGTCACTTGCCTGTTTTCCTACCCAGGTTTTGCTCATTGGTTTTCTCTATTTTAAGACCTTTCTCTAGATCAGGGCTAAACCCCCTAGTTTTTGACAGAAGATGTGAGTATGTTCCTCTGCTCTGTCATTGTTTGTGAGAGTTTGCTTGCAGAGGTTTTTATTTCCAAAAGAAGATAAGTGGACTGTTACTGGATGAAACGGCCTACCGATAAGCTGTGGTACAAATGCAGTGTTCACCGAGCAGGATGAACACTAGAGGTGAGCTCTCGTTGCTGCTGCTGCTGCTGCTGCTAAGTCGCTTCAGTCGTGTCCAACTCTACGCGACCCCAGAGATGGCAGCCCACTAGGCTCCCCCGTCCCTGGGATTCTCCAGGCAAGAACACTGGAGTGGGTTGCCATTTCCTTCTCCAATGCATGAAAGTGAAAAGTGAAAGTGAAGACGCTCAGTCATATCCGACTCTTAGCGACCCCATGGACTGCAGCCCACCAGGTTCCTCTGTCCACGGGATTTTCCAGGCAAGAGTACTGGAGTGGGGTGCCATTGCCTTCTCCCTCATTGGTGCAGCTGGGGTATTCAAGGTGATGCGTGGCTCCCACCTGCTCAGAAGAGGCACAAGACTCCAGCTAGGCCCCTGGGCTCTGCCCTAGGAACCTTTTCAACTGGACCCTGGGTGCCATCCCTGGCTCCATTTGTTAGGTTCAGAAGAATTCTGGTTGCTGGACGCCAACCAGGAGGGTGACTCAGTCCTGAACCATGGGATGTGGTCATGTTGACCTTGAGTGAAGCCTTCACAAAAAATGCTGCTGATCACCCAAAGAGCAGAGTGCTGGACCTCCTGGACTCCTTGGGAGGTTGTACGAGCTGTCTTACACTTGTTTGCTACCCAGTGTTTGTTTGGTAAGTATATATGTGTGGCTGTATCAATCCACTCTCCAACAGGAGGGAGATGGTGCCCACACAGAAAGATTGGAGTTGAAGAGGGAGGCGACATCTGTAGTGAGAGGACAAGTGTGCGGCAGAGGGGAGCTCATAAGCCTGGGAGTCCTAGGCCAGGAGCAGCTGAATGGACATCACCTAAACGTGCCTAAAGCACCCAGGGAATGCAGATCCCGCAGCTGGGCCTCAAGAGGGAATTTGCAGAGAGAAGGTCACCGTGAGAGCAGCAGTGAGGTTTAGTCACAGGACAAAGGCTGCCCAGAGTGACTTCTCGGAGCAGTAGCCAGGGGAAGGTATACTCAGCTGTGCTCTCTTCCCCCCTCTGACGTTGTGTTAGATCCTGAAGTCAGCTAGCGTCCAGAGGGCAAGGGAGCCCTGGCCGTCAGCCTCCTGGGGCAGAGCCGATTGCAGAGGGTGACTCTTAATCAGTCTTTGTGACCTGTGGACTGTAGCCCGCCAGGTTCCTCTGTCCATGGGATTCTCCAGGCAAGAATGCTGGCATGGGTTGCCATGCCCTCCTGGAGGGGACCTTCCCCATCCAGGGATTGAACCTGGGTCTCCTATGTTGCAGGCAGATTCTTTACCACTGAGCCACCAAGGAAGGGGATGAGAGCAAAGAGCTAGTGTTCATCCCTGTCCAACCTTCTCCCATGATCCTCCAGGAGGGACTTCGGAGTTGCCCGTGAGTCACTTACATGGGTCAGTATGTGACACGCAGCTGCCAGGGAGAGGGGCCGGGTGGGAGAGTCTGCAGTGGGAAGGACTATAGATCTGTTTAATCTCTAAGAAGATGCTCCAGGAATGGAAGCCAGGCCCGTGGGGCTGTACCAGGAAGTATGGGTTCCTGGGGGACTGACCAGATTCAGGGATGGGTATGGAGTCAAGGTTTCAGAAACTTAAAGACGTTCCAAGTCTGGGAGCTTAGGTGTCCCGCAAACACAACATGGAAGCCGGGGGGAGTGGATGGCTTTGGGGAGTAGAATCCAGGGAGCAACCTGGTGGCCGAGAGATAGGAACAGATGTGCTGGAATTTGGGGACAAAATTGGGCTGTCATGCCTGTGGTGGTGACAAGTGTAGCAATGGATTGTCATGAGCTCATGTACTCATCTGGGGAGAATTAGAGATGGAAGACATAAGAGCAAAGGGAGGATCACCACTGAGATAAATATATATATATATATATATAACCCCTGTCCCACTGCCTTTCAATGATCTAGTCAACGTGATCTAGTCAAATATTGATCCAGGCCACTGTGTGTCAGATGTGGGTGGATGCTGGCACTTGGGAGGGGAGCAAAGAGACAAACACGGGGCCCTTGCATTGTAGTGAGGGCAGAGGAGAAAGATGGATAACTACAATGCACGGTAGGTTGGCTGGACAGTGACAGGTAGGGCGTGGTTGACTAGTACGCCCGTGTGCTCCACCTGCCACCACCGGTATGCAGGGACTGGGTGTGTGAGAGCCATAAGGGATGAGAAAGAGATGCAGGACAGCTGCTTCCTCCCACAGGAGGCCAAACAGGCCAGAGGAGTGGTGGCAGTTGACTGAGAGAACTCAACATATTCTGGGTGGAGCTGGCCTGGACCGCAGGCTTGGGGTGCTAAGCCCCCAGCCCTTCCCACTACACTATGCGTGGACTCGTCTTGTATGAGGTGGGGGGTAAGGGACACAGAAGCCCCTCCCAGCCATGGGGTTATCAGGACCCCCAGCATGGAGGCAGGAAGGATATGCTGACTTTTAGGAAGATTCTGCCCCCAAAACTCTAAATTAGAGGTAGAGTTCTAAATTCCAGTGATTATTAAGCAAACACTTAAAATTCTCTGAGTGGATGGCCCTCCCAAATGTCTCTGGTTTGAACTGGGATTTTTCTGTTTAATTTGCGGAGGTTCTGCCTCTGGGGCTCTGAGTGAGTGGGCTTCTCCTCGCCCTCCATGCAGCTCTCCTCTGCCTTGCAAAGAGCAGGAAATTATTTTCCTCAAGTGTCTTTTTGTCCAGCTGTGCTCAGCCGGTACAGTGGTCGCCTCTATAGATCCGAGAAGAGCTAGAAACCTACTTGATTAGCAATAAAGTTCCTGGGAGGTAGACCCCGGGAAATGTAGCCCACGTCCCCTGGGACCCGCCCTGGTGGAGTAAGGTTTGGATCAGCTTCAAAAGACGTGGAACAAACTTCCCAACAGCCCTTGTCTGCTCTTCTGGCCCTCCACCTCCTCTCATTGGAGAATTCTTTTGACGCTGATCTGCAGTCAGGACTCAAAATTAAATTCTTCTACATTATTAAATTGAGTATTTGGCTTAATATTTTAAAATCTGAGACCAGTGGAGACCCAAAAGCACTCCATCAGTGCCTCGCGTTCCTGTTGAAATTAAAAGCTTGCTGGAGAAAGTGCCGCTGAAGGATAGCTGCAGAGCATTCCCGGGTGGCCCCCCGTCTGTTTATGGGTCTCTGAGCATTTCTTTCCAAGCTCATGTTCTAAGCTCCCTCGACCCTCCTGAGTATATTCACCAAAATGGAACTGCAAAGTGCCAAAATTGGAATCCATCCTTTTATTTTCTTCTTCTTGGTTCCTCTAACACGATGTAACTGTGGGATTGTGTTCCAGCCAGCCGGCTCAGACCCCTCGAAAAGTCTGCATGTAATCAAACCGTGGTGAAGGCATTTGGACCCTTACTTTGTATTTCAGCAGCTCATTTGGCTCTCAACTCTGAAAAAGTGCAAATTTCCTGTTGGCTTGGAATTAGTTTCAATTTTTTTTTTTCTCCTCCTCCAAGACAAATCAAATGAGAACCTTCAGGATATCCTACACATGGAAGCTTGAGCTCATAGATCAAACGCCTCATTTGCCTTTCCTGGTGATATTTTTGTTCCATGTAAAATTACAGCAGAACTTGGCAACCGGGCCCCTGGATAGAGTTCCTGGGAAATATGTCAATTTTATGTCTAATTTTTATTACTGGGATCGGGGTGCAACGTGGATCTAGATGCAGCCCACAATCTTAGTAATTCCATTGGTCTATTTGCTTGGTGGATTTACTTCTGAATCCTTCAACATGGCTTTTTTGGTTTTTCATTTCTATTCTAGCCGTACATGTTTAAGTTTGTACATAGAAGAGACAACGCTCAGTGGTACCCATTATGAATAAGGAAACGGTGCTTCCTTCTTCAGTTGGGCGATGATGCTCTAGTACACTCCTTCCTTCCAGCCCTGCAAAGACCCTTCTTAATGGAAAGTCACCCATGCACCCTCTTCTTTCTTGCAAGACATGGCAACAATTGAGGGCTTGGAAGCACTTTAACCATCATGCATCTCCGTTTGGTCCATGTGCCTTTGGTATAGATTCAAATGGACACCCTCTAAATGGAGTTTGAGTTGGAAACACAGCAGGCTCTGAAGCCCTTGTCACATGGGCTGCATTTCTCGCAGCGCAGTCCACAGTGCACTGGCCACCCAGGCGGTCCGCCTGGTGGTCCTCAAGTAGTGCACCGCTGAAGGAGGCAAAGCTCAGGAGAGAACTGTTTCTTCCTTTCAAGGTTGTGAGTAAATATGAACTAGACCCGTATTCTAATGAACGGCCGCATTTGAAAGCCCATCGTCAAGACGGCCTTCCGGAGGTGCTTCCAAGGTCACAGAAACGAGCGGCACAGGATCTGAGCTTGGGTTCGTGCCCAGAGTCTGATTGCGTGTTTTGAATGGTGGTCCTTGAAGTTCTCGAAGTAGAGAAGACTGCTACAGTTGATGCAGTCAATTGCATTTATTTAAAGCATTTAACTTGCTTAGCCTTCTGGCTGCAGAAGTTACACATGCTCTCTGTTCAAAGCTGGGTAAACTTTAAAAGAGTGTAAAGAGTGTGAAGAAAGGCAGAGATGGAGCAGCCATACGTAGGAGGGCCTCCTTTTGCACTGATGTATTACCTGGCCGTAGGACTTGGTACTCCTCTCCTTACAGGTCTTCTCTTGTTACCAAATACTGGGCGCTGGTGGGGAGGTGATTTTCAATATTAAGCGGTGCTCAGTCCTGTGGATGTTGCCCATTTACTTCACAAACCCCCTGTTAGGGGCATTTAGGTTTTTTTTTTTTTTTTAATTTACTTATTTTTAATTGAAGATAACTGCTTTACAACTTTGTGTGTGTTCCTGCCATACATCAACCTGAATTGACCACAGGCATACATACGCCCCCTCCGTTTCACTCCTCACATCCCATCCCATCCCAACCCTCTAGGTCGGCACAGAGCCTCTGTTTGAGCTCCCTGCATCATACAGCAAATTCCCACTGGCCATCTCTCTTGCATGCGGCCGTGAATATGTTTCCAGGCTACTCTCTCCATTCTTCCCACCCTCTCCTTCCCCTACTGGGTCCACGCGTCTCTTCTCTATGTTTGTGTCTCTGTTGCCGCCCTGCACATAGATTCATCATTACCATCTTTCTAGGTTGTATCTGACTCATCACTGTTACAGAGAAAAACCTCAGGGAGCACCTTACATGTAAGTCCCCTAGTCCATTCCGACTGAGGGTCAAGATGTAGCAGCCCTTTGTTTGTGGGGGAGGGGAGCCGTTTTTATATTTTATTATCTAATTGCCCTCCAAAACCATGATAACAATAGGGCTTTGGCCAACAGTCTGTGAAATGCCTCCTTTCACCAAACCTTGAAAAAAAGCTTAACGAAAAATTTACAATAGTGACCCTGGAGTAAGCAAATCATTCCATCCCCATCCCCTTCACTAACAGGGAAGTTGACCATTTGTCATGTTGTTGACGACCTTATTATTTTGTGAGTTGATTGTTTATTTTCACATTAGTTTGTTCATCTTTTATTGCTTTGCAAAAAAATCTTTATCTAGTAAGCATATTTACTTTGTGTAATGTGATAGGAATAATTTTCCCAGAATGCAGTGGTCTTTTCTTGTTGTCTTTATAATGTCTCCTTTTCATATTTAATTAAGGCAGTTAGATCTGTCTCTTTCATTACGATTTCTTTCTTTGTGTCATGCTGGGAAAGACTTTCCTGCTCTGAGATCAGTAAAATGGTAATCTGCACTGTGTTCCAGTTCTTTTATAATTTTGTGGTTTTTATTTTATCTTTTCATCTAACGTCTATAATAGAATATACCATGAGGTAAAGATCTGGGTTTTTTTTTTTTTCTTTTTCTCTTTAAATAATTAAGGAATTATACCAGCACTTTAAAAGTCATTATCCTTTTGCCAGTGATTTAAAAATGACACCTCCATTAGCTATTATATGCAAGTGAGTTTCCGAATCTCTCATGTGATGCCCTTTGGGGCAGCTTATTTTATTTGTTGTTTTTACAGATACTACAACAGACCTCGTAGGCTTTGTTTTCATTATATTTTCAAACTTATATAGGGGGACAATAGATTTTTGCATATTTATTTAGTTCCCAATCACTTTAGGGAACTCCTGTGTATTTTGACATTTTTTTCATCATAGAAATTTTTCAAGGTAGACAGTTGTACCACCTGCAGACAATGACATTTAACTTGTATTTTCTAGCACTATTTCTAACATGTCTCTTTGACTCAATTGATCGGTATTTATCACTATATGTATTTGTTTTACTTCTCCTATTTTATTTTTTAGTTCTTTGATTTTCTTGCTTGATTCATACTCAAATGTGATGGCTTGTTCTTGGGTTGCACCTGTTTTAGCAAGTCTTCTTCAAAAGCATTCTTCTGTTGAGCATCTTGAAAGCAATGGTAACCCACTTTTGTTCTGAGGGACCTTTCCACTGGGCTCACACAGTTTTTCTCATCTCGAGATAAGAAGGAACCTATTTTAACGTGGCATTTCCATGGAGCATCCACAGACCTAGGATGCTGTTCGAATCCCTTTTGTAAATCTTGGCTGTAGGGTTGGTTGACAAACATCCCTGCTAAAGTTCAGGGGCACAGGGAAGTGGGGATTGGGAGGGACTTAGAATTGTGGGCAGCTCTGGAAAGAGACCGTCCTTCCCACACATGGTCCCTGTGTTTGCGGAAGCGGTCCAAGGAGGTAGGGTTTGCTCATGACCAAGCTTCCAGGTCGTTATTAGCAATGGCTTTGCCCACCTCTCCTCACATTACTGTTGGCCAGTCAGAGACAAATCCCACCTACCAGGCTGGATTTTACTTTGGGTAACTTCTGCGTGGGCTTCCTTGATAGCTCAGCTGGTAAAAAATCCCCCTGCAATGTAGGAGACCCCGGTTTGATTCCTGAGTTGGGAAGATCCCCTGGAGGAGGGGATGGCAACCCATTCTGGTATTCTTGCCTGGAGAATGCCCATGGACAGAGGAGCCTGGCAGCTACAGTCAGTCCATGGGGTTGCAAAGAGTAGGACACGACTGACTGACTAAGCACAGCACAGCAACCTCTGTGTAATCTCCAGTGTCACTGATTCCAAATGCTTCCTCCTGCCCATCTGGCAGTGGCCCACTGACAGGCTACAAACTAGGGATTGCTAAGGGGTCCTTTCTAGAATCTCCTTCTTGAAACTTAAGGGAAGGTTCTGGGGTCCACGGTCCTGAAACACAGCTGTGCTAATGCACTTGTCACCACTGGCCGTGCTTTGAACGTGGATGGCTGGCGACAACTCTGGAGGTGCTTAAGCATCTTAGTACATGAAGGCAGCTTTGGCACTGATGCTAAACATTTGTGGAGCAACGCCAGTGTATAATCTTTCTCTTTCAACCTGAGAGAAGATCGGTTCTTGACGTTGCTGTTCTTGCTGTTCAGTTTCTATGTCCAACTCTTTGTGACCCCGTGGGCTGCAGCATGCCAGGCTTCCCTGTCTTTCACTGTCTCCTGGATTTTTATTAAACTCCCGTCCATTGAGTCAGTGATGCTATCCTACCATCTCATCCTCTGCCGCCCCCCTCCTCCTCTTGCCCCCAATCTCTCCATCAGGATCTTTTCCAATGAGTCGACTCTTTGCATCAGGTGGTCAAAGTACAGTGAATATCCGGGTTGATTTCCTTTAGGACTGACTGGTTTAATCTCCATGCTGTCCAAGGGACTCTCAAGCTTCTCCTCCAGAACCACAATTTGAGAGCATCAATTCTTCAGTGCCCAGCCTTCTTTATGGTCCAACTCTCACATCTGTACATGACTACTGGAAAAACCACAGCTGTGACTAGACAGATCTGTGACAGTGAGGGCTGTGAAAATGGGTACCCCTGGTCCCAGCCCTGTTGAAGATTTATGTACCTTTAAATGTATATTTGCCTAGTTCTTCTTAGCTATCTCCAAAGGCAGTTATTAGATTCAGCTTTCCTCCCCTTTCAGTAGACTTATGGAGGAATAACTGAATATCCATCCATGTAGAAACGTCAATCAATCTATATAAATTGCACCATTGGTCATTAAAGACCTTCCACTTTGACTCACTATTTAAAACACTTAAAGAAAAGCATTTTATTGCACAAATATTTTCCCCGTGGAAACTGATAACAGAACTTTCTCTGTTGTTTGATTTTTTTTCTCCAGGATCCTTCAAATGTTTATGAATCTGATGAGTTGTTTTCAATGCTGAATCATGAAAGGTTTAGTACTATCAATCTACCCAAAAATATAAGGATGTGCGTTCAAGAAGATTCAAGGTCATCAACATAATATATCATGAGCACATCATCTGAGAGTTTATTTAAAAATTAGCATGTATCATCTCTCTTCTTAAGATAAAAACAACACACACACGTGCATACACATGGTGATTATGTGGTGCTTGTGTACAAAGATTTTTCCTTTTTAACTTTATGTATCATGTTTGAGTTTTGAGGGTGACTCCTGGTCCCAGTCCTTAGACATGGATTTCTTTGTCTTCCACCGGATACTCTGTGACTTTACAGACACGTGCTGGGCTCGTGCCAGGCTGATTTTGCCCTGCAGAGTGGCGCACCCAGCTATGAAGCGCCGCCACAGTTGCAGATACACAGTCTCCTTGATCATTTTGCTGTCCTCTTCTGAAGGTTTGGTTCAGCAGTAGAATGTTCTCCTTTGTTTTGTTTCCTGTACTGTTTCCTCCAGGCAAAACTTGGCATCAGGCAGCTCTGTTTTGGCCTCCATCCAAGCAATTTAGTACCACAAGCTTCTCATTATAAGATGGGTTCACCTGTAGGATGGTCCCATGGTCTGGATACTGAGCTCGCATTATTATTATTAAGACGCTGCTTCTGTTCAACATATGTTTGCAGCATAGACAGTTAATTTCCCCGTATACAGACCTAGAGAGGTTCCTTGAGGGCTGGTGCTTCTTTGTTCTTGTTGGGAATTGGGAGAGCAGCTAGCTAACTTTCCAGCTGTCCCCTTCACGTTGCTGTTTAAAATGAGAGATGACAAAGACCACAATTAGAACAAACAAATTGCCAGCGTGTCTGTTCTGCTGCTGGAGAATGGGCCTTGAATTGCTCTGAAGCTTTGAGAAATCATTTTCATTTGGGGTCACTATGAAGCCATGCTTACGGCCCATATAAACTGTCCTTTAGTTTGAAAGGTGGTATGGGTTACCTCTGCCCATTGGTATTATCCTACTCCAAAGCCTATCTTCTTTCAGGTTGAAAGAGAAAGATTACACACTGGGGTTGCTCTGCAAATGCTTTGCATCAGTGCCGAAACTGCCTTCATGTACTAAGGTGTTTAAGCATCTCCAGAGCTGTCGCCAGCCACCGGGCTGCTGGGAACACTAAATCAATCTGTTGTATGCGCAAAGCTAAGTCATTTATCTGTCAGGTAGTATTTCATTTAAAACATATTTCTGTGCAAATGAAATACGTAAAAGAGTCTATTTCCGTCCCCAAGTCTGGCAGTTCCCATTATTTCATGGAAAAAATTGTCTTTTTAATGGAGCTAGGAGGTCCTTGGGCTCATTGGCCTTGGACTTCCTAAGGAGCATCTATCGACATCATTGCAAATGTCCCGTGATTGTTAGAGGTGCTTGAGTCCTGTCTGATTATTGATTCTCTCCCAACCTACCCTTGAGTGTCACTCAGACGAACACTCATATCGGAAGGTCTGTTGAGGTTTTCCATGGTGACTTCTTGACAAATTATCCATCTGTTTTCCGATTTGAGGCCCTATTTCATAGCCTTCTACTGAGGGCTGGGCAAGCTTTTTGAAGCCTGAGTTTATCTCCCGCTCAGATTTATGCTCCCAGACTCTCCAAACGAGGACATGACTTCTGGCCCCCTGGGCTCCGCTGGCAGATACCGACTCACACCGTACACTCGTGTCCTATATGCAGACTGGGCCTGTTCTGTTAAAAATTTTCCCCTTTTCAATCAGAAATACCAAGTAGGAGTTGGATGAAGCATAATTGGCTCTCTTCCACCATTTCTGTATTTTTTTCCTATGAATGAAATGAATCATTTGTAAGTTGATGCATTTAATATGGGGATCGTGGTCTGGTATCATTTCTCCAGACCTGGAATCTGATTAATGACACACCATTTCAGCTGAATTTATGTCCCTATCCACCTGGGAAAATGCAGTTTGTTCTTCCTTCACAAATAGAAAGGAACTGCACAGGAATCGGGTTTCTCATACCTGTGTGTGCCAAAGGGGAGACAGAAAAGGCTGCGTGGGGGGAGAGAAGCCCTTTTGTGAGCTTGAAAGTAGTATTACTGAGTCCCAGGCCCAGTCTCTGTATCCTTTCGGACTGGTTTTTACTCCTTCAAAATTGATCTTTCTACTTTAAGATGCTCCGCGTATTGAGGTGCTCAGGGAACTACCTCCCTAGGTGCCAGGTCGTCCGGGGCATCACCAGCTTCTCTCCCTCCTATGAGCTCCCTCCACCCCGTCTCAGGTCAGCAAAGGCCATTGGAGCCTCCTTGCTGAGCATCCGGAGGTGACTGCAGCTTTAACTACATGACTACAGAATTCTCTTGTGGCTCAGATGGTAAAGAACCTGCCTGCAATGCAAGAGACCGTGAGTTTGATCCCTGGGTCAGGAAGATCCCCTGGAGAAGGGAGTGGCTACCCACTCCAGTATTCTTGCCTAGAGAACCATGGACAGAGGAGCCAGGCAGGCTACAGTCCATGGGGTCACAAAGAGTTGGACATGACTGAGCAACTAATACTTTCACCGTATAATTCAGAGAGAGTTCCATACCAATGGTGCTAAATTCCCGTTCTCTACATATTTCTAAATGTCAAAAAGAGGTACTGGGATCATTTCTATGCCTTACCTCAGCAGGCATGGTTGGCTAACTCTAAAGTGAGACCTTAGGTTTGTAGGCACACAACGTCTCCAAACAGGATCTGATGGCTCCAGGCCCCAGCTCAGGGTGCTTCAGGGCAGGACACCCTGAAACTACTCAGGGTTATGACTACCCTGAGACCTCGAACCAGTAGAACCCAGAGAAGGGGTTGGTCCAAGCTCATGGCATGGCTGCTGGCTGCTGGCTGCTCCTGACAGCGTTGGAGCATCGCTGGGAGTGAGGAAAAGCCATTTCTCTGCTCTCTGATCTTCCCCAAATCCTTGTTCCAAGGTCTGCCCATCAAGCCCCTCCGGGGCACCCTAGTCATCCAGGTCACCTTCTTGCCTGTCACATGCTTTCCTGGCAACGAGCCCTGATGGCTTGCTTTGCTCTTCAGGGGCGGGTGGACAGTGTGCTCAACCCGCCTTCCTGACCCTGCCTCCTCCAGGCCAGCCGTCACTGTGCCTTGTCCCTTTCCACCCTCCACGTCCTTCCATGCTCCATGCTGGGCGTTTATCCCCAAGGGGCCTGTTAGTACAAGCAGGGGCCCCTGTTGGGGGGTGCTCTCTCCGCTGCTGCTCTTACCCACCACTCTCCAGACCTCGGGCAGGACCTGGTGGCTCAGCAGCCTGAGCATCTGAGTCCTCAGGTCCTCCGGCATCACTGCTGGCCTGGGCGGCCACCCCCAGCACACACTCCACCTCTGTGTGGGTGCCTTGGGGCTCCTCTGGGCTTTCCTTTGCCCTGGGAGATGACACAGCTGGTCCCAGTCCACTCAGTTTCATCAACACGTATTTTCAGAGCAGACACCATGTGCCAGGCAGTGCTGAGTGCCCAAGGTGGCATGAACAGACATGAGGCTCCAAGCCCTGCTTTCAGCGTGCTGGGTTTAGGCACCCAGGGTTACCCGGACTCGGCTTTGTCTCCTGAGGCTGGACTCCAGTCTGCCGCCTTGAAGTCGGTTCCCAAGCAGTGCGGTGGATTTCTGGATTATGGGGATGGTTGGGTACAGGCCAGTCTGTGTGCTACCAGCATCCTGGAGAAGGGGAGAGGTTGGGGACAGTAATCTGAGTGGTGGTGGAGCAGGTATTGAACAAGGGTACAGGCTTTCCTGCTAAAAGTTTGCAAGAGCTTCAGAAGGTCTCCACAGCTTGTCCATAGGTTGGGTGTTACAGCCTCTGTGAAGCTGGTCGGACTGTTCACCAGGATAATTGGCAGCTGTCTCTGATTCTGTGTGTTAGCACATGGGCATCCCGAGGCCTGGAGAGACCTTGGAGCCTGGCCCCCTCCTGAGAGGTGATAACCCTGCTAGGCTGATGGAGGCCATGGTGACTGCTCCCTGCTGGGTGAGGCCTGCCCCCACTCCCATGAGCAGTGACGTTTCCCAAGGAGATGGGCAGGAACGTGTGTGATGGGACACGCTTCCTCCTGCAGACTCAGTATCTTGTCATCTTAGCCCTTCTGCTGGGGAGCGACTTGGCAGGAAGACTGAGTCAGGAGGAATTATGCTCTCCCCGTCAGGACAATGCCATCCAAAAAGCAAGCTCCAAGGTTGGCATGGGTTGGCAGCCAGTTCATAACATGGCATAGTGGCTCTTCCTATTCTTATGTTGTTTTTTTTTTTAAATGGGAGAAGCAGAGCTTTGAGTGGAAAAGTATGATCATGATACTTAATTCAGAGCAAGCATGAAGCACATCTCCATGGACAGACCCACACCATGTCTCCACTTATTTAACCTTATCTGGATGGTTAAGAAAGAACAAAACTAGATTTATTTAATCTACAAAGTCTGATCAAGTCAGTAATTATTAGGCATCTCAAGGTGGTAGAGGCTACTAATGGGAAGGAGTGTGTCTGTGATCAAGCGATGTGTGTGCCAGTGTGTGTGTGTGCCGTGGCTCAGTCCATGCAGCTCTTTTGCAAGCGCGGGCACTGGGTTTCCTGAAATCCAGAGAGGGTCCCTGGGGGGGAGCTGCAGGGGGCTTTCCCGGAGGACCTCTTCATCCCTCTGCCCCTCACACCCCGACACCACATGCATCTGTTTTTATCCAGAGGGCAGCCCTGAAATGCAGGCAGGAAGAAAAGTCTGACGTGGCCGTAGACACCTGATGGGCTCCAGCCCTCAGCCGCGGGAGGAGGCCGCCTTTCCCTTGCAGCGAACACTGAGCGCAGCCCAGGACCACTGCCCGTCAGGTGCCTTGTCAACTAAGCGGTCCCCCAAGGCCTGTTTAGCGGGAAACAGCAGTGTTGGGCTGGCCATGTCCACCCCGGGAGCGCAGGCCGTGAGGTTCGCTCTCCTTGGTTTGCGTTGCCAGGTAATGGTCCTCGCGGCGGTGGCAAGGCCACTCATTGGAACTGACACTCCGTGATGGGCTTAGACAAACACGGGGGCCTGGCCGGCCTCCTGGAGCCCGTGATGGGGAGTGACCCAACGTGGTTATCGTTTGATTGAAACGATCAACTCATTTCCCATAGGTCACGGGATATCAGCCAAGATCCAAATCGGAAAGGACGGGGCCTCATTGCCTGATTACTGGCAGCGGCCCCAGATGAGTTCCAGGATGCAGGCTGCAAAGTGCTGTTTCCTCCTTTCACGGCTGGAACGCGGGAGGCGGCGAGGCCTCTAGGAAGCGCCTTCTCACCATCTCACCCGGCTGCCCACGGTGGACCCAGCGGCTGGGACACCCCTTCCCTGGAACTGAGAGCCCTGTGCAGGCGCAGTGGGGTGGACCCCATCTCCCCCCCACTCCTTATTTTCCCCCGCCCCCTCCAAGAGCTAGAGGAAGGGGCATGGCTGTGTAAAACTGTGAGAAAGCAAATGAATACGTCTTCCTAGGGTTGCACTAGCTGTGGCCAGGACCACAGAAACTGTCCACGTTTCTGCAGGCCAGAGTCCAAACTCAAGGTGGGTGCTTCCTCGGAAAGTGCTGGGGATGGCCCATTCACAGCTTGGCCCCCAGCTCCTGCCTGATGGCCTCAGCCCTCCTTGGCTGGTGGATGAATCACAGAAAATGCATCTTCTGTCTTCACGGATGCACCCCTGTGTCTCCAGGCTGTCTTCTCTGCGTCCACATCTCCTCTTTTCATAAAGGCACAGGTCCCATTGGATAAGGGCCCACCCTAGTGAGCTCAATTTAATTTGATCACTTCTGTTCAGACCTATTTCCAGATAAGGTTGTGTTCTGAGAGGACAGGACTTAGGATCTCAACACATGTTCTTGGAGGGATGCAACTCACAAAGGGAAGGAACCCAAAGGAAATGAAATGGGCACCTTGAAGAGATGCCAGTGCCCCCGGCTCACTGCTGCCTTATTCACAACAGCCAATTGGAGAGACCCCCTGAGCATCCACCCAAGAATGAAGGGATTGTGCATGTTACACGGGAGTATTATCCAGTCTTTACAGCCAAGGGGGCTTCCCAGGTGGTGCTAGTGGTAAAGAAAAAAAAAAAAATCTGCCTGCCAAAGCAGGAGATGCAAGAGACACTCAGCGTTTGATTCGTGGGTCAGGAAGATCCCCTTGAGGAGGAAATGTCAGCCCGCTCCAGGATTCTTACCTGGCGGGCTACAGTCCACAGGGCTGCAAAGTCAGACATGACTGAGCGACTCAACATGCACACACGTGACGATCCTGCCTTGGAACAAGGATGAGCCTGGAAGACCTCGTGCTGAGTGAGGTAAGCTGGGGACGCGAAGAAAGAAATACACGATCTCGCTTGTGTGTGGCGTCCGCACAAGCTGACTACACGGAAGTAGAGAGTAGAAGCTCAGCTTCCAAGGGCGGGAGGCAGAGAAACGGGGGGCTGTTGCTCGGGGGGCACAGAGCTGAGGTTCTGCTGGCTGTTAAGTCTGGAAAGCTGATGTCCAGAGTTTCACTTGCAAAAGTCTGCCGGCAGAGTGTCAGCAGCTATGCATGAGAAATAAAAGCTGGTCGTGGCAGGGCTCGGGACTGATGAGGAGGGATGCGGAGACTGGCCTCACCTGGAGGGCGAGGCTGAAGGACAAGGAGGATGCGGGACTGTGCAGGGGGCCCCAGGGCTGGGAGTTTCACCTGGCTATTCCCTTGATGCTTTGCTTCTGATAAAGCATTATTTGGAAACAAACCATCCCTCTTCATCCATCCTCATCCCCTTGTCTTTCCTCCCTTCCCTGCAGTGGCCAGAGGACTAAGGACCCACAGAGGCTGCTGTCATTACCCTGGTGGGTGAGTTCCTTACATCCAGAGGCGGGTGGCCCTGTTGAGAGAGTATTTGATTCAGCCATCAGTAAGCATTATTCTACTTCTTTTTTCAGCTCAGGTTTTTGACCTGCCGACTCTCCTCGATGTACAAGTACGTGTGTAAATGGTGGCAGACACCTGCGCTGTTCTGCTTTGGAAAAACGTGAGTGAGACGAGCAGTGATCAGTAACCCAGTGTACTCTGGATTGGCTCTCAAAGTGAGCACCACTGCCCCTAAAACACGATTTAGACCAAAGTTTTAAAACGGGATATGTCAGCTGGTCCTTTGAAAAGCAGGACAGTTCATTTAAGTAAGAAAAGCAGGCAGGGAGAGATGGAAACAGAAGATATGGAGAAGGTTTTGCTTCTCATGGATGAGTTCCAGGTTTAATTTTGTTTTCAGACATAGATGTAGGGTCAGAACAGGGAGTTCACGGCCACGCTCTGTGCCCTAAAAAGAGACTTCCTGCCAGCAACGCTCAGCTTTTGTAGGCAGGACACCCACAAACACACTGAAGTCTCCTTGGGTCTTAGAACAACCCCATGTGTGCAGAGCCTCAGTTAGGTGCCTCCAGGACGTGCCTGGCTCTGGTAAGGGTGATCGTTCAGGATGCTTTTTGCATCCCAGAGATTCGGATAGGTGATGGACTCAGACTCTTGCCAAGAAGATCCTTTCACGGGTTTAAAAAATCCTCAGTGGAGGATTGTCATCTCTGGAATAAACTTCCCCAGTGGACACAGCAGGTGTGGGGGCCCTTATTCCTTGGCCAGCAGACCTGGGGGAGATAAGGGTCCAGGCAAGGAAGATGCTCTGGGTTGGGGGACAGGGCCAGGAAGGGGTGCCGTTCAGCGGAGGTGTTTTAGTCCCGCTTATTCTGAGATGGCAGCAGGGAGGTGGGGAACGCCCTGGGATGACTGCATCCTTTACTGTGAGGGGAGTTTGGGTCCACCTGTCCCTTCCAGCGCCATGCTGGAGGCCGCTGACCACGCCCTGCCCTCCTCAGGGTCTCCCGGACACTAGTCATTTTCCAGTGGCTTCTGCTGCTGGTGGTTTCTAAGCCAGTGGCCTCCTTGGTGGAGAATCGTGGCTGGCGACAGAGGACGAGATGGCTGGATGGCATCACTGACTTGATGGATGTGAGTCTGAGTGAACTCCAGGAGTTGGTGATGGACAGGGAGGCCTGGCGTGCTGCAATTCATGGGGTCACAAAGAGTTGGACACGACTGAGTGACTGAACTGAACTGAACTGAATCTATATCCACCTATAGCTGTATTTCTGTGTGTATGTGTATCTACCCTGACTCATCTAGTTCTATACTTACATTTATCCTCTTGTACATTTTTGCAAAGTCCGCCTCTGAAAGTCTTGTTGTAGATGCATTCCGGGAGCACAAGACCCAGAACTGGAAATCATGACCACACTCACTTTCTCTCATGAAGCACAGAGATGGCCCACCTGTTGCCTCTTATTCCATCACCTCTTCCCTGGATTCTCATCCTTCCTGCATCAGGACGATATAACTGAGCCACTTGGGCTGTGTGAGATGATGGGGCCGTTCCTACTCCTTGCTCCTAGAACTATGTTTTCAGTTACAAACAAGGCGTAGGACTGATTTTCTCGTGTATGGACTTAAAGATGGCTTTTATGTGATGTTGGCCTTCTTCCCTGCGGTTTACATCACCTGTGTTTTATGTTAGCACATTTCTCCAGTTTAAAACCTCACCAGAACATTGACAATAGCTCTGGAAATCTGGAATTTCTCATAGCACAACTATGTAATATAATTTAAAGTTTCAATTCCTTTGACAAAATGCGATGCCCAAGAACAGCATCTTGCACTACGATGAGTAGGAGCAAAGGCCATACTGAGTCATTCAAATGCAGCCTGCTCACCTGGCCCCTGAGTGCACCTAGGACTCCAGTGGGAAACACTAGAAGGGAAATGTTTTGACTTTCTGTAGACTGCTGGCATTCTCCAAAGAAGACCTTCCAGTTTTTATGAATCTCCTCCAAATTCCTACCCTATGCTTCTTTTCCTCGGGTGGTACCTTTACCACTGGGTAAAGTAAAATGTCAGGAGAGCTTACCAGCAAACATGCAGTGAGAGCAGCCCACTCCTCTTGTTACCAAGTCCAAGATTTTGCTGCTTACCACGTGAAGGGTCAATAAATAGGAAGAGAAGTTTTGGGAGGCAACGAATAGGGACTTTATTCAAAAGCCAGCAGGTCGAGAGGATGTGTGGACTCATGTCACAAAGTACCATCTTGCCTGAGTAATAATGAGTTGATAATTAGGTTTTTTTTTTTTAATGCTAAAAGGCGAAGGGGTGTGGTTGTTTGTTGAAAACTTCTCGATGTCAAAATCCTTTGTTCTTGTAGCTGTCGTGATGTTTCTGTGAACCCCCAATAAGACAAATACTAGTCTGTTCTGCAAGTTTTCATCTCTGTGTGAATGGAAAGCCGTTATCCCTTCAAAGGTCAGAGCCTTGAGAATGGGCTCTCCTATATGTTTCAGGCTATAGGCAGCATTCTTAACACAAAGGCAAAGCAGCAGAAGACAAAGGTTAAAGTGAAAGAAACAGATCCAATATGGACTCAGATTTGTTCCTCCCGGTTACACCCTCATCTCCTAGAAGGTGTGCTCGGTGCTCCATGGAGGGTGGAGGTGAATATGGAGCCAGATTTGTTTCTCCCGGTTACACCCTCATCTCCTAGAAGGTGTCCTCTGTGCTCCACGGAGGGTGGAGGTGAATATGGAGTCAGATTTGTTCCTCCCGGTTACACCCTCATCTCCTAGAAGGTGTCCTCTGTGCTCCACGGAGGGTGGAGGTGAATATGGACTCAGATTTGTTCCTCCCGGTTACACCCTCATCTCCTAGAAGGTGTCCTCTGTGCTCCATGGAGGGTGGAGGTGAAGGTGTGGGTCCCAGGGTGTAGGCAGAGCTTTAATGAACACTTGCAATTACTCAAGTAAATTCCACCCATAAACTTGTCAGCTCTGCTTTGTAGGATCAAAGCTGGGTCCTGAGGAGCTGGAGGAAGTGGGGGCAGAGAGAAGGAAGGGCTTATGAATCACAGACAAAAGCACTTTCTCTGGGGGAGAAAAATGGCATATTTTAATGCTATTTCTTCCTAAAAGAGTCAGAAGCTCTGTGGTGTTTGGCCAGAACCTTTCAGCAGAGGCACATTAGCCATTGGCCTTGCTCACTGGGGCTCCTGATCAGGACCAACTTGAGAACAGGCCTGGCTGGGAAGAGGTCACTTCAGTCACCTGCACTCTGGCTTCGTGAGAACACATGGCTTTAGGAAACGCGTTCTTCCCATGCGCTTCCTCGCACCTCTTGTCCCAGGAGTAATCCTTAGGGCCTTCAGATTCAAGACGCCAGAACTAAATTTGACCCATGACAGAAATAAATCAAGTGAAGGGCAGAGCACATGCCCTGGAGAAGCTGGTCTCAGAGATGTGGCACCTTGGAGAGTGGACGGCCCACTCCAGCAGGGGGTACAAACAGCAGGGGCCTGAAGCCTGGACTCCAGTAAGTCCTGGAGCTCGCTTTGTGGGGGAGGCCTGGAGGCCATGCAAGTGGGGATCCTGGGAGCCAGATCATCAGGAGATTGAAAGGCCTTAGGAAGAAGTTTCCCTTTCTGTAAAGCAACCACTGTCCCACCTTAGCTAAGTCACAAGTTTCAATACCTTAAGACTGTTTATCTGGGTATAAAATAACAAGGATGGAGTCACTTTTTAAATCTGTCATAAGTCATTGGCAAGTGCTTCCTATTTAATGTGTATCATCTGGACCACACAGTTATGCTGAAAGCAACACATGCCATTGCTACTACAAACAAAAATGACAAACTCTTGATTTCAGGTCAGTGACTGACTGCGGGAGAGGTGGTGACTTTTGGAGCTTTTGTGTAGTTAATCCGTGACCTGCAAAACGTGTGGTCATCACCAAGATGCTCAAGAAAGGAGACAAGAAGGAAATGAAGAAACCTATGAGGAGAAAGTAAGAGGTAGCAGAGAGGGAGATCAGACTAAAATACCAGGTCTCTGAGAATCTGCCCACTGGCCAGCTCAGTTCCCAGAGCCCCAGGCAGGTGCCTGGTACAAGGAACCACCACCTTCCCAGGCGGGGATTTTGGTCAGGGTGGTGGGAACGTACCCCCACCCACCTCAATCCTGCGTGCTTATGACTGTGCATGGGGGATCAGTCACTAATCCCTCAGACCCAACCCAAAAAGGCCTGGCAACCTGGGAGCTCTCACTTCTTGATGGTGGAGGTCTTAGACTTGGAGCAGGCATCCCCCAAATACATCTCTGTGGCATGTTGTTGACTCTGAATTGAAGTTACTTAAGAAATGCAAGACAGACACTCTGACCCTCCTCTGTCTCCCTGAAAGCAGGAAATGACTCTCCCGTGTGAAAGACACCCCCCACCCCCCACGCCCCATGCATCTGGACAGCCTTGTCACTCATGATCAGGAGTTTGGGCTCAGAAACCTGAATGAACAAACCTTGCTCCTTTTTTTTTTCTTTTTTTTAAATTTTGGCTGTGTTCTCATTGAGGTACGAGGACTGCTCTTGTTGTGGAGTGGGCTTAGTTTCCCCGAGGCATGTACGATCTTAGCCCCCTGACCAGGGATGGAACCCACATCCCCTGCATCAAAAGGCAGATTCTTAACCACTGGACCGCCAGGGACGTCCTGACAAACCCTGTTACTTCTTTAACTGACTTCCCCAAACCCAGACTCTGCTTAGACTCTTCACTAATTGAGCACAAAGTCTAATTTTCTTTGCCTTATAAATTCATCCCAATTTTATTGTTTCTTCTTTTTCTTATTGTATTGGAGTGTAGTTGATTTGCACTATTGTGTTAGTTTCAGGTGTACAGCAAAGTGAACCATTTACGCAGGCAGGTACAGTCTTTTTTAGATTCTTTTCCCATAGAGGCCACTACAGAGGATTGAGGAGAGCTCCCTGTGCCGTTCGGCAGGCCCTTGTCAGTCATCTATTTTATATACATGTATAGTCATGTGTATTTATCAATCCCGATCTTCCAATTCTTCTCTCCCTCTTCTCCCTCCAAGCAACCATATATTCGTTTTCTACATTGATGACTCTGCTTCTGTTTTGTAAATAAGTTCATCTGCACCGTTTTTTTAGGTTATACATGTAAGTGTTAGCATAGGCTTCCCTGGCGGGTCAGCAGTAAAGAATCTGCCTGCCAATGCAGGAGACTTGCAGATGTGGGTTTGACCCCCAGGTTGGGAAAAGCTCCTGGAGAAGGGAATGGCAATCCTTTCAGTATTCTTGCCTGAGAAATCCCAAAGACAGAGGAGCCTGGTGGGCTGTAGTCCATGGAGTCACAAACAACTTAAGTGATATTTATGGTATCTGTCTTTCCCTGTCTGACGTACGTCACTTGGTATGACAATCTCCAAGTCCACCATGATGCTGCCAATCCTGCTTTGGCCACCTCATAGGTCCCGTTTCTGAGAGACTTCTGTGCTTCCCTCAAATTTGTTCATAATGGGAACAGCAGCAAAGGCAAACTTCTCCAGGAGAGAGAACTGGACTGGAAAGCCCGTCAGCCACCTACAGGCTGTGTGCTGCTGGGCGGTCTCTGTCTCCACCTCAGTTTGCCTCATCTGTGAAATGGGGATCATCATATTACATCACCTCTGTTTTAAAGTGACGTTAAACCCATGACATATTTTTTTAATTGACACACATACATAATGTGTTTCTTTTTGCCAGAAGGCATTATGAGTCACAAGACAGATGCCAATTTCAGAAATATTAAATTGTGACCGAATGCCCATCTAAGAAGTAGTGGATATTGTGCAGCATCTGCTTAATGAGCCGCTGGCTACCAAGTGACTTGCGCCGGGTTTGGCACATAACGGGCTCAGTGAGTGAGGCTGCTCGCACTGCTCTTATTCCCAGGACAACTAGGAACTGTAGAGTCATAGCAGTGCCATCAGTCGGGCCACATCTGAGTGACAAATTCATACAGTGAGTGATGAAGCTACAGGGAGGCCTAAATGCTACTCCCTAGCTTGCTGATTTCAGGGAACACCCCAAAACATCATCAGAGTCAGACCTAAGCTGTTATGAGGAAATTGTTACATTTTTCATTTGTTTTTATCCATAGATTAATTTCCTACCTACTGAGTTAACCTAGTAGCTGGTCAATGAGCACATCACAGTGAATGCATCTTTTCGTCCATGTATGACAACCGGCCACGAGGTAATGTTCACAGGAGCTGGCCAAGTGTACACTCCCCCGACCCTCTGGTCATTGGCTTCAGTAAGAAGTGGTCTGCTTGTCAGGGTTGTCTGGGGCCTGGCCATCACTGAAAACACTTTTCCCCATCCGATGGTCTGGGTTCTGTGTTGGCAAGCACGCAGGCAGGCAAGCATTCAGGGCTCGGAAACAAACCACGGCTGCCAGATGGCATCCACTCATCTCTGCTTCACGTGTGGAGGCCAAGTGAGCCTCAGAGCTGACCTGCAGGTCCACAATTCTGCAGCTGGAGGCGGGCAATCCTGTGCTGGGCAGGGGCTCCGAGAAGGCACAGCGCTTACACCACACCCCCAGGGCACACTCAGCACCCTTCTTAAATCATGCCTCTTTTTTTTCTTTTTCCAAAATATATGTGCAAACTCTTCCCAGAAATACCACCTTGCCAGGGCTTTCACTTTGCCCTTGTAGTTTCAAAAAAAACAGCAGTGAGTGTTTTACACACACAGCTGAGACCTGCACGCACAGGGGAACTGGCTGGGTTGAAATCCCGCAGGGTAAAGATGCCTATTGAAATCGGGCCATCACGGACTTTTCAGCTGTTAGAAAACAGCCAATGCTGGTTGTGACAAGAATGAGGATGACGGTGATGGCCATCCTGTCCCTTAGACAGCCCTGCTCTCCCTATGGTTCAGAGCTAAACCATCTCTGCTTCCAGATTCTGCAGGGGAACCCCAGAAAATAATAAAGGTATTTTCTGAAAAACTCCTTAGTCTGTGGCATAAACCTGGAGCACTGACATGTATAGCTTGAGGCTTATTTTTAGATCCTCTAGAGAATGAATGTGTGTGAGAGAGAGTCGGAGAGAAAGAGCAGAGAGAGAACGGTTTAAATCATAATAACTTCATAAAACAGAGTTTTCTTGTAATATTCTTTGGTAATGTTGAGCTGAAAATAGATTTACAATCAAAATGGGCTTAATCTGATATTAAAGAATTCTCTTAAAATCCCCCAAACAATTGAGATTTTTTTTTTCTCCCTTTGGTTTGTTTTGCATTAGCTCCTCCAAGAGGCTGTGGATATAAAGAAATATACTGATGTTAATTATAATAAGATGAGTCTTATGTTGGTTAGTGGAGGTAGTTGCAGCTCCAGATACACTACCAATAGCCTTTGTGTTTAACTGAGAGGGTGCCTACTGCCCTGAGAGACAGGTAACTCCCCAGGGGACACGGGGCCTTTTGGACAATAATGGACGGCGAAGTGTGTGTTTTCCAAGGTTGATGCGTATTTCTGCGTCCCCAGCCAGAGCATCTGAAAGGATTAAAGATCTAGGTCTTCCCTGGGGATGTGGCACTGGACCCGAAGGTTCTGGCCTAGTCCTTGGGTGACTCGGATCAGAAACTGGGAAACTGATAAATTTTAGAAAAAATCTCCACCAGAACAAGTGCCCAGTCTCTTCTGGAAGACAGCCTTGGCATCAAAATTGCATCATTTTTGCTTGGCTCTTTGTCCTCATGGAGGTCTTTTCATGTCTGGGGAGTGAATCTATTTCACTACACAGCTATTACTTCAGTTGATGAGGGCTAATAAAAATTCTTAATTAAAAATAATTGTATTAATGATAATATCATAATCATGAGCTGTAATTCCTAGTTTTGCATATAGAATCACTTGATTTTGAAACAAATCATCACCTAGCTCTGTTGGCTTCCTATTGACCAAATTAATCACATAGGAGAGAATATTTTGATGCTGCAGCCAATTTTCTTTATGATTCACAGCATCTTAGGAGCTCCTGGTTTTGATGGAACCATGATACACAGTCTTGTCTCCATACCTCCATTTGCTTGCCTGCAGCAAAGATCCTGCTGAACCCAACTCTTTGAATTTGGTGAGAGACATCTGCATCTGTCTCTGGTGAAGCTCCATCATGATTCACACTGGCCATAGTATCTCTCCCACCACTTTCTGTGTCTTTACAATCAGATGATGCTTTGGGACACAAACAAGGATTCACTGTAATTGCTCTAATATGACCATTGTCATGTGACCAGAAGGTTTAATTTTTTCCAAAGTGTTCCAGGCTCCCATTGCTATAGACCATGCTTTTCTTTAGTACATGGAGGGAAAACTTCCTAAGAGCAGGAGGTGCAAGTGGAGACCCAACCAGGACTGTTGGTGGTTCTGGTGGTCCACACAGGGTCTTTGGAGACAATTCGAAGATGAAGCTTCTCCTGCACACTCACCTCGAGTTCTTAAGGATGCCCTTTGCCCTGAAGCTTTGCAGTCAGAGGTGCGATGCCTGCTCCCATGACTTTAAAGGTGAATCATGAATTCAGAGGAGTGTCACATGTGATTGAGAGCTCTGAAAAGTGAGAGGCGACCAAGAAATGAGTAAGCTGACTATTCCAGGTGGAAGGTTGGATTTTTTTTTTTTTTTAACTCTAATGACTTCATGTAAATCTGTCTTGGCTGTAGAGGTTTATGAATAAACTCAGGGCCAAATTCTTAGTCATTCAAAGGTTCTGAGATTTCAAATTGCATATCACCTGCTGTCAAGGAAGGATTCTAAGAGGATTACTGCTTTAGAGCTGCTTGGCTTTTGGCGCTCGCCCCAGTCCTTTATGACGTCTGGCAAGAGTGCCGGTGGAGAAGCCATTTGCTCCTAGTGACTCTGGGAGCGGCATTCCACCCCTGAGGACCTGTGGGCAGAGTGGAGGGAAGAAACCCTGGTTGCTGATAGCATCTTGAGTCTCACTTTTTGGATCTTGGCAAAGGACCTCAGATTACAAGTATAGCCATAACAGGTTGAATTGTATCCCACCCCACCCCACCCCATCCCACAATAAAAAGATATATATCTACCGAGAGTCTATGAATGTGACCTTATTTGACTAAAGGGTCTTTGCAGATGTAATTAACTGAAGACTCATTGAAAAGAGATCTTACTTAAGGTGAGTCTCAAATACAAGGACAAGAGTCCTACTAAGAAGAAGGGGAGGGACTTCCTCGCTGGTTCAGCGGTTAAGAATCCGCCTTGCAATGGCAAGGGATGTGGGTTCAATCTCTGGTCAGGGAAGTAAGACCCAGCATTCAGTGATCAGCTAAGCTCGACTGCCACAGTTAGAGAGGCCACAAGCCACGGTAAAAGTTCCTGCATGACACAGTGGTGATGGATCTCATGTGCGACAACTAGGCCCAATGCCCCAGACAAATAAATGTTTTTTTGAAAAGAGTGGGGCAACAGAGATGTGCAGCAGGAAGGTCTAATGAAGATGGAAGATGGAGGCAGCCTGGGAGTGATGCCTTTAAAAATGAAGAACACCGAGGACCACCAGGAGCTCCTGAGGAGCTGGGCGGGAAGCAGCAGACAGATCCTCTCTCAGAACCCGCAGAAGGAATTCACTCTGCTCAGACCTTGGATTTGTACTTCTGGCCTCTAGAACCTCGAGGGAATAGAGAGAGCTGCGGTTTTAAGCCGCCCGTTTGTCTGCGGTCATTTCTCGTGGCAGCCCCAGGAAATGAACACACTGTCTCTAATTGGTGTTCTGGCCACTTCCATCTCTATGAGAATTTTAAGTGAATGTAATATTTCCTTCCCCAGGTTTCTGTACTTGTGTTGCATATCTGAAGCTCAGGTTTATTTCAGCAGGTAGATTTCTGTTGGCTATAGGATGCCTCTGTGTTCTGTAGCCCTGTTTACAACACCTCGGACCTCAAGGGCACCTTAGTATGGCTTCTGCCTTAGGTCAGGTTCCCTGAAGCAGAGCCTGAGGCAGGGTTTCAGACGCTTGTGGCTAATTGCAGGAATGAGCTTCTGGAAACACCTTTAACAGGAGAACCAGGAGCAAGATAAGAAAGGAGTAGGTGAGAAAGGATCTGGTCTCAGCTAAAGCCTGGCCAGCCCTGGTCCATGGGTGGGAAGTGGAAGGCAGCTACGGAGCACGTATCACATCCCCCACCAGACTCCTCGCTGGGTAAGGACCGCACACCAGGGGGTAGTGCCAGGCAGAGTCAGGAAAATGAGCGTGGGTCCTTATCGAGGAGTTTGGTATTTGGAGATTATGGAAGCTACGAGAAAGTGGGATGTTTCTGTAAAGTTTTAAGGCAATCCAGCTCAAGGTTGGATCTCAGATACTAGAACTAGACCACTCCCCAAGCTCTAACTCTGGGCAAGTTGCTTGAAGTGCATTTGCCTCAATGTTGTCATCTGGAAAATGGAGTTCTAAGGCGCTCGTGAAAATCAAAGGGAGATAGTGAAATGCTCAGGTCAGTGCCTGGCCCGTGGTGTGTGTTTGGAGAGTTTTAGCTGCAAAGAGCCTAGAAGGGTGCCTCGACTTTTGCAGGAGCCCCATAAGCATCTGCCGAATGAGACCTTGTGTGGTGTTGTGCAACTTCACACACACACTTTACATTCAAGGACTTTATGTCTTTGTGTTTGTTTTAATACGAGTTTTCTTTAAATGCACATTATTCAGGTAGTTGCTCCAGGATAGCGTGTCTGGTTGACATTCTGTGTGGCTTCCCGGGGTCCTTGTGGGTTCATGGGATGTGATCTCTTCTCTGTGCTTGATGCATCCAGCTGAAAAAGAGGACTTAGGATGGGATTTCACAGGTCCAGCCTTGGTCTACAATGACACGTTTCACATGTTAAAAGATCTTCAAGGTCAGGGCTCTTTTTTTTTTTTTTTTATGCCAGAGATGGGGTAGCGGGCCAGGCCATGGCGGCAGGTTTACATGTTGCTGTCCAAAGCTCTTCTAATGAAGTAGGAGTGCTCATAACGTCCAGGATGAAAGCATGAAAAAAGTTAGAAGATCCAGGCTGTAAATCTCTGCTCACAGTGGTAGACCTTCTGATACTCAACTAGTGGGATGAGGTGTCAGTATATTTTTTTTCTGTCTCACAGTTAGCCATTTCTCTAAAAATATAGCCTCATTGTGTGTCTCGTGGAATATTACTATGGGATTGAGTAATAAAAGAAACGTCATTATAAATGTGTGTAATGGAAAAAAGGAGGTTGCCATGGGAACCTTGACTCTTAATTTCCAGAAATTTCTGAGTCTGATTCATGAACTTAATGTTTCAAGGACCTAGCTGTTGTACTAAACACAGACAGAATGCCATTTTAGATAGCACCTTTCTATCTAAAAATCCCCAAATGCTTTTTAAAGCATTCTGAGATATTTTGTCAAGGCCGTGGTTTTCCCAGTAGTCATGTATAGATGTGAGAGTTGGATCATAAAGAAGGCTGAGTGCTGAAGAAATGATGCTTTCAAACTGTGAAAGAAGAAGAAGACTCGTGAGAGTCCTGTGGACAGCAAGGAGATCAAACCAGTCAATCCTAAAGGAAATCAACACTGAATATTCATTGGAAGGACTGATGCTGAAGCTGAAGCTCCAATATTTCAGCCACCAGATGCAAAGAGCCGACTTATCGGAAAAGACCCTGATGCCGGGAAAGATTGAAGGCAAGAAGAGAAGGTGATGACAGAGGGTGAGATGGTTAGATGGCATCACTGACTCAACAGACATGGATTTGAGAAAACTCCGGGAGATAGTGAAGGACGGGAAACCCGGAGTGCTGCATTTCCATGGAGTCGCTAAGAGTTGGACATGACTGAGTGACTGAAAGACGACAACGAAAGAGATAATTTGATGGTTTACGGTAAAGCACTTAATTGACACTAGTTCAGTTCAGTCACTCAGTCGTGTCCTTGACACCCATACACATGTGGATAAGCAAAAACAAGGACTCCAACTTTCCCGTGGTGATACTGCATGCCAGAGCACACATACAAGCAGACTTCTGTATGTGGGGTCTGGCAAGGTTCAAGCTTTTTCAAGTTGCTCCCTGGATGAGAAGCATTCTGTGTGTCCTTCTGCAAACCTGGAAGACACACAGCTCCTGAATGAGCCCTAGGTCTTTCCTCACAACAGAACTAAACCTTTGATAAAAGTGGAAGTGTTAGTAGCTCAGTCATGTCCAATTCTTTGTGTCCCCTTACAGTCCCCATGGACTGTAGCCTGCCAGTCTCCTCTATCCATGGGGTTTCCAAGGCAAGAATACTAGAGTGGGTAGCCATTCCCTTCTCCAGGGGATCTTCCCAACCCAAAGATCAAACCCCAGTTTCCTGCATTGCAGGCACAGTCTTTGCCATCTGAGCCATCAGGAAAGCTCTAAACCTCTGATAAGAGGCTCCCAAGCCAAACCCAGAAGCTCTTGAGACCTGTTTTTGGAAGAAGGAGATCAAATTAGACAGGGGAAGAAGCAAAGAAAAGTGAAAGAGAACTGAGAGGATTCCTGGTTCACAAACTACCTCCACGTGCCTTTGGAGATTCAAGAAGGAACTTCAAGTTGGGCTCTCATGTCTGGGGGTGACCATGACTGATTTTTTTTTTTTTTTTCCCCTCCAGGAAGCTCCTTCACCATCCATATGGGCAGCCTTTCAGAAGCTAATCCAGGGACTCTAAGGTTTCAGGATGGCTATGATTGTTCCAGCAAATTCTAAGCATGTGTGTTCCCGTGATGTCCAGCCATCAATGAGGCAGGGACAATGGTTTGGGCAAGGGGCTGACCCCCTGACCCACAGCAGGATGGCTGTTCAGTGACAGTCTGGCTTCTCCCCGGTTTGACTGGAAGGCAAATACAAACTGCTCCTGGGAGACAGCAGTATGAAATGCCCTGCTCAGGGTATCTATAATTCATCTGCTTCAGAAATTCCTGCTCTAGAGCCCACAGCATCCAGAGAGGGATTCCAAAGCCAGGAATCCAGAAGAATCAGGAGCCAGGAGCAAATATTCCATGAGACACATGGACATTTAACTGACTCATGAGCCATGCTCGAGGTACATTATCGTCCCCTGTAGGCTACCTGGGGACATAGCAGGCATGTGTGCTGGGGCCTCCCACACCAGAAATACCCATGGAGGCGCTAAAGAGGTGATGCACTGGAATGACACTGTTCTATGTTTTGAGGGTAGGTGGACCAATCAGGGAGGGGACAGGAAGGCGACTGGTCCTTGAAGAGGCAGGTGTCAGAAGCAGAGGCCTTCCTGCCAGGAATAGCTGGAAACTCAGAGACACTCCCAGGACTTGTAGTATTTGATTTAGAGGAGCTGGGGAATCCTCTATCTTCTCAGTTAGTACGTCTTGAATGTCTGAATAAAGGAATGAGAGCCACCATTAAAACATAAGGAATTAGAAGTGAAAAATGTAGACATATGTGTACTGTGTTGGGCATCCCCAGTGGCTCAGAAGTAAAGAATCCTCCTGCAATCCAGGAGACATAAGAGACACAGGTTCGATCCCTGGGTCAGGAAGACCCCCCTGGAGGAGAGCATGGCAACCCACTCCAGTATTCTTGCCTGGAGAATCCCATGGACAGAGGAGCCTGACAGGCTACAGTCTACGGGCTCACAAGAGTCGGACACGACTGAGTGACTAAGCACAGCTTTGGTGTCACCCTGAAGATGGCATTTCAGTGATCAGACCAGGGGTTTTCTAGTCCCACGGTTGTCCCCACATTTTAATCCAATCCTCCCACCTTCTCCCTCTTACTTACCAAAGGGTCCCCACCCCTGCCAGACACTTGCCGAGTTAAGGAGCTGCGGGGATCCCGAGGAGGCCGTTAGAACATTTCCTCTGAAGACCCAACACCTAACTTGGTGAGGTCCTCACCCAGGAACCTTTCTTTCGTCCTCCCGGACAGGACAGCGTGAACCCAGACTCTTTCCTGAGACATTTACATCCCTGAGGTCAAAGCCCCTGGAAGAACCCCAGACTCTTCTCCTCACCAGGAAAAATGTGTGGGTCCCTTGAGCCTCTCCCCAGGGCTGGTACCCCACCCTCTTTCATCCGAGACCCTCTCCTTCAGACAGACAAAGGGTTGCCAGGGCGTTTTCCAGTGCGCTGCTCAGACCTGGAGGTAGGTGTGATAGGTGTGTAGGTGGACGTCCAGGGCGGCCCTCCTTCCGGCTTTGGCGACCTCTCCCGCCGGTCGCCAGGGCCACAGGGCTGTGTGGGCGCACGCGCGCAGGCTCGTGGGCACATGCGTGCAGGCTCGTGGGCGCATGCGCGCCGGCGCATGAGCGAGCCCGGCCCGGCAGGCGCGGCGGCAGGCAGAGCCCCCTGACAATTCCTGTACTTCCCGATTCCCTGTGATGCGTTAGAGAGACAAGAAGGCAAAGCCGGCTGATACAATGGTGATTTCCTCAGGACTCCAGGACTGAATTAATTGTGTACACCTTGAGGAAAGAGTGGAGGAAACAATAGGAAAGCTCCCTTTAAAGTCGTCTTATTAAGGGAGAAGCAGCCTGGCCTCTCTCTCGCAGGGAACCTCCGATCTGCCTTATCAAACACAAGGTGCTTGCCAGATGCAACAGGTTCCTTCCTCCAAAGCTGTGTTCTTACATTCTCACACCCCCTGTAGGCTTTGAAATCAGTGTTCAAAGTGGACTTTCTGAATTCATGAAAACCCACAGGTCTGTAATCCATCCCTAATGGAAGTCAAACATGACACCGGCGAGATAAGACGCGGTGGCCTCCCCCTCTGTTCACAGTAGGTGTCTGCGGATAATAAATATTTTATTTTACTACAAAAACAAATAACTAAACATACCCCCTGTGTTTGTTCTGAACTCGACAGTAGCTTTTGTGAGTTTACTCTATTTCAAAGCCGAGCAAGGAAACCAGAGCGTCACGTTGGCAACTGGGTGCGCATGCAAAAGGAAACCAAAGCTGCTTTCATTCTCTACAAACCGAGTGTTACAGGATGCCAGCCTGTGCCCCTATGTGGAGGCCCTTGTTGGCCCTCCTCGGCCAAGTCCTGGTTTGGGGAGCAAAAAGGAGCCACCACAAAAACAGGCAAAGAGCAATGGTGTTTGGCATTCATTCTCTCTTGACTTAAGTGGTTATGATCAACTCTCCATAACCGACCTTCACCAAGAAAATATCAACACGCTGACCGACTTGGTGCCCTGTGAATTTCACCTTCCTATACCCAAGATGCATCTGTTCTGTGTCCTCTGGTCCTTCCAGAACAGAGAAAGATGAATCAAATTCTCAGGCTAACAGTCTCCAGGACCGACTTCAATAAAAATCACCTTGTCCCATGGTCTCCATCAGGCTGTAGCAATACTACAATGATAGTATTTTAATGGTTTCAAAAAAGTACTTCTGATAAGCTACACGCTTGAAATCAAATCGGTGATTGAGTGAGTAAAGTGGGAAATACTGGACATTCGTCTGTTGATGCTGCTAACTTTATGACTGTTTATGATTTGTCTGCTTAGTGAATCTTCTGAGTTGGTGACAACACTGATAATTCTTCTGGAATATTATTTGACCTTCTGCTTCTCTGGTCAAGTTGCTATGACTTAAAGGTTGAGGGAAGATTTTCATGGGACTAAGTCTCCAGTGCATTTGTGTAAGCCAGTGGCCACATGGAATACAGTCCCTTGAACAGTGTAGCGGTGACCAGAGTTAGGGGAGACGTAGGCCAGGTCTGGGTGAAAAGTATTGGCAGTAGCATTATGTTATTTAGTCTTCATCTTAGTCTTCCTGTCCCACCATTTCTTCTGGTTTCAGAGTATACAGATCTGTGTGAATTCTCAGAGCAGTACAGAAGAGCAACCCAACAGTGTCAGCAGGGCATATCCTCAAAACCTCTGCTCCACCTCTGTAAGATTGACTGTGCATGTCAACTCAGAGGGTGTTTTTGGATGAGATTAGCATACAATTCAAAGAACTTTGAGTAAAGCAGATTGCCCTCCCTCATGTGGTGGGCTGCATCCAACCAGTTGAAGGCCTGAATGGAACAAAAAATGGACTTTCCTGAGTGGGAGGGAATTCTCCCGCAGACTGCCTTCAGATTGAACCTGCACCAGAGGCTCTCTTGGGCCTCTAGTCTGACAGCTCACACTGCAAATTGGGTCTTGCCAGTCTTTACAATTGTGTAACCCAACCCTTTATCATAAATCTCTTTCTCTTTATATACACGTTTTATTGGCTCTGTTTCTCTGGAGAACACTGACTAATATGACCTCCCAGCCAAACCCAATAAGAATTAGATGCTATCTAATAAGAATAACACGGTTGCTGGCTTATCCTTAGTGGATTCTACTTAAGGCTCCAGGAGCCCAGGGAAATGTCTATTTTGATTTTACTGAGCTATGTCTCAGTGCAATGTACCTCCCTGCCCCAGCCTTTATTCACCCAGTTTGTGACACAGTGAAGATCATACCATTTTGAATTCACTGCAACCAGTTGCTACTGACATCAGTGATGTGTTTTGCTGAGTGCTTCTTTAAAGGGCACTTCACAAGAGACAGAAAGCTACTCTGACTCTTTTTAAAGGAAAGGATATAGAAATTATTGTGCTTCATTTTTGCAATGGCTCCTCTGAAGCTCCATTTCAAATCTGGCGTTGAAGTACAGAATCTATATAGTTTCTTACCACAAACATGTATTTCTCCTCCTTTCCTTGACACCATCGCCTTTTTCCACTTTGTTCTCTTTTCCTCTTTTCCCCTACTTTGTTTTCCATCTCCAAGTGACTGACATGATTTGGGAGAGAAGGGGTAGAAAGAAGTAACAGTGGCTACAGCTCATGCTTGGGGTCCTCCCTTCATCCTTCTCACTCTTGTTCTCATCCTGGGACTATTGCTGTGGGCTCTGCTCCATGGATTCAGCCACCAGGACTCCAGACGGGAGATCAGAGGGTGGTTGGACAGAAGAATCAGGGTGGTTGCTCTCCCTGTGAGGTGCCTCAGTCTGGCTGTGTCCCCCGACGGGACCTCCCTGTTCTGCCAAGCTAGGGTCTGACCTGATCTATCTCCCTACTTCCCACATCTGGCCACTGTTCATTCTGGCCTCCTCATTCATTTGGGCATCAAGGTAGTAATGGCTCTATTGTGGGGAGTCCTCACAGTATCCCCCATAGTTTCCAGCTCCCCCCCACCCCCCACATCCCTGTAATTAGATCCTCTGTCAATAAGCTCTCCTTGAATTGGCTTTGCAGGGGCAGCAGTGGTAAGTGAACTAGATGGAGGTTTTCCCCAGAGGCCTGGGGAAAATGTCTCTGCCCAGGGCTGCCTGGGGGCATGATGGACCAAGGGCCCCAAAGAGACCTAGGTGTCCTGCGGTTCCCTGCCTGGCAGCTGGCTGGACGATAGTGTCTGGAGGGGACCCTTTGCAGAAGGACCTCTGTTCAGCCTGCCGTAGGCCAGTTCTCCCTTGCTTCAGATGGGCTCTGATATGGGGAAGAACAGTCTGCTGGACAGCACCTCTGCTGGACGGCTGGGCCACACAGAAAGGTGTCTAATGACACACAGACCCTGTGTGTACCTGGCCACTTGTTCCTCGTGTGGGTTGGTCTGAGCGGAACTGTATCCTAGTGACTGTCCCAAGTCCCCGAGCAGACTGGCCCACACAGTCTGTTGGTTCTGTGTGTTTAACTAAGACCCTAAATATTCCTTTAATACAGTTTGGGGAACTTTTTTTATGTGTTCCAGTGGTTTATATCATCATTCTTACTGTACTAAAATTTACATGCCCTTTTTAAAAAAAATAATATTGTCATGTAAATTTTTGTAAGCTCCAGGCTTATTTTATGACCCATAAACTGAGACAATATATTAAAATCTTGGAAGAATTTAATATCAGCAGCAGATTATCCTAAAAAAAGAAAAACCCACACCTAATTCCTGGGTATTATAGGGACAGAGGCGTATCGAGTATGTTAAAAGCTTTAATAGCTGTTAGTAAATTTTACTGCTGCTGTCAATAACCCCATAATATATTGGGCTAGTTAATAGGTCAATGGAACATATTTATATCTTGCTATAAACTGTTTACCCAAGAACAAACTAATTTCTAATGATAATGAAACACGGAGTCAATAAATATTAATTTTAGCATTTCTAATTTAAATACAGTTTTTTACATCTGCCATAAATGTTGGGCTGGCAGCATTAAGACATATATTATTGGTTTTGTGTACCAAGGGCAAATGTGTTAAGACCTTGCTGTGATATTTGCCTGTAACACAATGTTTGTGAGTGATGCTGCCTTCAAGGTATGTGATTCTTTATTTTCCTGTTAAATCCATGATTTTACTAAGGATGCGTCTAAAATTTTTGTTCAGCCCTTGTCCATTTTAATGTATCTTTAAAAAACAAGCATATTTTAAATGCATCTTTAAAAATGGTGCCTTTTAAAATCATGGCATGTTCTTACACTGAATACATTTTGAATTCCCAGATAAGTTCTTTTCTTGATTCTAATGACTTTCATTCAATTAATTCAGTTTTACATTAACTACAAAACCCAGCAGAACTGAATCTCCGTTTCTGCGAAGGGCCTGTTTCCGGGGAAGAAACACAATGCCATAAACTGTGGGTGGTGTTTCCAGTAGGTTAGAGAGGTGAGGGGGTGAACAGTTCATGATGAGTCCTTCTGTGAAACAGTCAACCTTGGAAAGTAGATGTTTCTAAGAACTTTTCATCCCACGGGGTCTCCTGAAAAAGGGTACACGTGCACACAAACGCACACGGAGAGGATCTGACCGTGACTCTGTTTTCAAGGCAGAGGAGATGTCGCAGGATGTTAGTCCCTGGTGGACAAGGGTTTATAGGCCTCCCTCTGCTTGGCACAGCAGCCATCTGTCCGTCTACCCTTCTGTCCATCTGCCTGTTCCTGCCACTGACATTGCCTGAGTTAGCTCTGCACTCAGAGCCCTTCTCACCCTGCTGAGTTTCATCTCTTCTTACAAATTCTTCCAAGGCTGCTGGTGGGAACTGAACTGTGCCACCCACATAGCCCCCAAAACTCATATATTGAAGCCCTAATCCCCAGTACTTGAGAGCATGATTGTAGAATGAATGGGCCTTTGAAGAAGTAATGTAGGGAAAATGAGGCCAGAGGAAGCTCTGATTCGAGATGACTAATGCACTTGTAAGAAGAGAAAGAGATCCCAGGGCTGCGGGTACAGAGACAGAGGACCCTGTGAGGACGCAGCAGCCACCAGCAAGTCAAGGAGAGACAACCCAGGAGAAGAACGCCCTGCCTGCCTTGATCGCGGACTTCCAGCCTCTGGAACTGTGAGAAAGTAAATTCTGCTGTTAAAGCCACTCAGCGTGTGATATTTTGTAATGGCAGCTCTAGCAGACAGATACACTTGCTAAATCATGAATGCGAAATTTTAATTGTAAGAATATATCACTCTAGTTTTGAGAAAAGTGTAAGTCAGAAATATTTCCATCAAGAAGCCAGGGTTTCTCAGCCTTGAAACTGTGGACATTGAGGGTGGGAATGTTTCTGTGTGGTAGGGCCGTTCTGTGTGATGCAGAAAATTTAGCAGCATCCTGGCCTTGCCCCACTAGACCCCAGGAGCATCACGTGACTCAGGACAATCAAACATGTCTCCCCACATCACCCGGTTGAGAATCGCTGAGATCCAACTATCCCAAAGACTGCAGACCCCATGCACGTGTGCACGTGTGCGTGTGCACGTGTGCACAGGTATGTGTCCATGTCTGCGAGAATGCAGTGCTATGCGCATTCATCTTGTAAACAACAGAGGCGCGGATCACAGACCCAGCAGGAAGGGCTTGGCCCAGGGCCGTGGACGCCGGAGGCACTGACGCCCCAGGACAGGACGTCGCCCTTCTCCCTCTGCGCAGCCCAGAGCCACCCGCTCCCTGGTTTCCATGGGAGCACAGGGCGGCTCGGGCAGGTTGGCGGCCATCAGGGAAGCCAGCAATCTTGCCGTGACCCCGTCCTGGGAGACTGGCCCTGTTTCCTGGCGCTGTGTCCAGTGGAGTTCACGAGCCCACTACACTCCTTCCAGCTGCCTCTAGCTCTGAGCCTGCCATTGCATGCAGGCATGGAAAAAGTGAAAATGATCAGCTCGTTGTCCCTGGGGGAGCAGGTGTGGGGTCTGCAGGGAAGGCAGGCCTGACCCCAAGCAGGCGGGCTCCCTTCTGCCCCTCCCACCCTGCTCTGTGCTCTTGGAGCCTGGCATCCTCGCCCTGCATCCTGCAAGCTTCCGGGTGGTGTGGCCAACAGGGGGCCGGCCGAGTTCTGGAGGGGAGGGATCAACGTGGTGACTCCCATGCACCACCACTGCAGGCCAGGAAGTGGCTACGTTTCCTGGAGTCCTTCTCCCATTGCCAGTGCCCAGTCAGGTGGGAAGGGTCCCCACCCTTGCTGTCCTGGGGCTGCATCACCCTTTCTGACTCCCCGCAGGTCTTCTCTCAAACGCCTGGTCTGTGTCTTCTGTAGCTGCTCGGACCTGGCTGGGGAGGACCCATCCTTGATTCCTACTGAGCTGAGTCTCAAGCCCGTGGTTGTCGTTACCCTGTTTTGTAAAGGTCACTATTGCCTTCAATTTTCTCTTTTATGTTTAAACTGACACAATTCCCCCAATTAATGTATTATATTAAATATTAGACTTTAATAATCTAGTATTTTATTAATATATATTTAATATTTAATGCTAACATTTTATGTGGCGTTCTCAGTCATATTACTCTAGTAAATTTGCTAATAAAATTAATTCTTTTTTTCTATTTTACCTTTTGAATAGTAAAGATTATGGTGGAGTAAAAATAATTAGATTTCTTTGGGGTAAGTGATGAGGAGAAAAGATTTATTTCTCGGGAAATGATTTGCCCTCTGCATCCTCCTCTAATTCCCTAAACCTCCTGTAGGCATCTCAAGTCCCCCAAACTGGCCTCAAAAGGCAGGTAAGGCATACCTGCCAATGCTTCTTTGTGGATTTTTAAAATTTTAGAATTGGGGTAACCTTACAGAAAATCTAATGAGCCCTTAGTTTTACAGGTAAGAGAAGAGCAGCCTCCGTCATTCCACAAGCAAGAGGCATCTCTGCTGAGAAACCTCTCTTTCCTCCTCACCTCCTCCCTACCGTTAAGGTAGCTGGCACAAACCTTTGCATAATCTGATCTCTGAATCAGTAACTGTCACATAGCACGTTGGAATATGCATGTCGCCTCGCCGTGGATGGGGCCTCGGCTCCTCTGCCTCTGGGACTGTTTGATGTGCTTCTTTTCATCCTCCTTTCTCCTACAGGAGGGACTTTCCACGTGTCCATGTGAGGACTAGAGCGTGTGGACACAGGTGATGCTCACGAGTTCCCACCAGAAGGTCCCCAGATGGCGGCGGGAGTTCTGCTCGTCATCTTGACGGATCTCTCTACCCCAGAATCTGGGGTCCTTGTGCCCTCCTCCCACTCTGCTCAGTGCCCCTTCCCCAGGTAGAATCCCACCCAGAATCGAGGGGAGATCCGACATGACCTGGAACTTTTCCTTTTTCACTCTTGTCAAAATTTGCTTACTCTGGGGGCTATCCATTCTATTGAGTTATCAGGCTGAAAAACGTTCTAGCATTCAGCGAAGACTTGGAGCTGGGAATTCCGACAACCTAGCGTCTTGTAAGGTGATACTGATGACAAAGTCCTTACTGTGCCAGCTGTCTGCCAAGTTGTTCCGTTAAACGAGCGCCACATCTCTAGTAATGGAAGGAGTGCGGCACAGCCACTGGGCTGGGGAGGTGGACTGTCTGCACATTTCAGCAGTCCTGCGTCTGCATTTCCTGTGCGTGGGCTGTCACTTCAGGCGTGTCTGACTCTTTCAATCCTATGGACTGTAGCCCACCAGGCTCCTCTGTCCATGGGATTCTCCAGGCAAGAGTACTGGAGTGAGTTGCCATGCCTTCCTCCAGATGATCTTTCTGACCCAGGGATTGAACCCGCGTCTCTTGTGTCTCCTGCATTGGCAGGCAGTTCTTTACCAGTAGCGCCACACATTTCCTGTGGGTGGTGGAAAACCGAGCCTGGCCCCACCCTGCCTTCCCAGCCAGCCCTGGGGCTTTCAGATGCCACTAAGACCCCAACACTTCTTCTCTGGGAGCAAGCCAGAAGCCACACCTCTGCTCGCTCTGTCTTTTCTGCCTGGAATTTTCCATTTCCCTCTCCTTCCCCATTTTGCTTCCTTACTTAATATGTGTTTTTTGTTTTTTAAATAATGGAGAGAAGAGAATCTATTCTCTTCTCATAAAGAGAAGGGCATCTATTTCCACCATGATTTTACACTCAAAGTTAATATTTTGCACTTAGCTTAGTTCTTTTTCATTGCACATTTTTCATATTTTTTTAAAAACTTCATAATTTAATATTCATAGATGGATTTCAATGAAGAAAAAGAAGATTAAGTCCAGGGCCCTCAGGGTCCCCCAAACCTGGATCTGCCTTTGTTCATATTACCCATGAGTTTTCCCAAGGCATTAAATTCCCTTTATGAAGAGGACCCCAGGGGTGGCAGAGTGGACCCCGGGGGTGAAGCCCAGTTTGTTCCCTCAGTGCCAGCCCAGTATTCCATCAGAAATAAGACAGCTGGCAACACGTTTATGCATTAATGTTTGTCCACATTTCTTATTATTCCCTTGGAAGAGACTTCCTGGAGGAGAATGATTCTGGAAAAGAGATGTATATCTCTGTTTCTCTGTGCTTGGGCATGTGTGCTAAGTCACTGCAGTCGCTTCTGACTTTGCGACCCCATGGACTGTAGCCCACCAGGCTCCTCCATCCATGGGATTCTCCAGGCAGGAATAACATACTGCGGTATATTTCTCTATGCTCATCAGCAAATCGCTTTCCCTGATGGACCTATCATTAGCATGATGACAATTCTACCCAACTCTCCCCTGGCCAGTATTTACAAATAAGTATTAATATTTTAAAATTCCTGCCCTGCATTTTTCTTTCTCTATCTTTATTTGATTACTTACAAGGCTGAACCTTTTAATAGCCACTATCCATTGGTAAACTGAAGCAACTTGGCAGCAGCAGCAGCATCCATTGGTATTTATATTTTGGAAAGAAAGAAACAAAGAAAGTGAAGTTGCTTGGTCGTGTCCGACTCTTTGCAACCCCATGGGCTGTAGCCTACCAGTTTCTTCTGTCCATGGGATTTTCCAGGCAAGAGTACTGGAGTGGGGTGCCATTTCCTTCTCCAGGGGATCTTCCCGACCCAGGGATCGAACCCAGGTCTCCCGCATTGCAGACAGACGCTTTAACCTCTGAGCCACCATTCTGAGTGTGCACTTCTTTCTAATCAACATACGTGCACTTTTGAACTTCCCTGGTGGTGCAGTGGTAAGAATCCACCTACCAGTGCAGAGGACATGAGGTTGATCCCTGGTCTGGGAAGATCCCACATGCCACAGAGCAACTAAACCCGACCACCACAACTACTGAGCCCGGGGGCCCGAGAGCTGCGCTCCGCAACAGAGAAGCCACTGCAGTGAGAAGCCCGAGCCCTGCAATGCAGAGCAGTCCTGGCTCACTGCAGCTAGAGAAATTCTGCTCGTGGCAGCGAAGACCCAGGACAACCAAAACCAAAAGAAGTTCTTTGATCTTTCACATTTAAGTTTGTAATCCCTTGGAATACAGTTTTGTTATAGGGTGAGTTAGTGATCCAGTCAATTTTTTTTCCAATATAGATGCCCAGTTTTCTCAGCATTGCTTTGAAAGTTTACCCATTGTTTTGCAACTGCATTCTGGTCAGCAGTCGGGCGTCACATATGTATAGTAGTAGTGTTAGTTGCTTAGTTGTGTCTGACTCTTTAAGACCCCACGGACTGTAGCCCACCAGGCTCCTCTGTCCATGGAATTCTCCAGGCAAGAATACTGGAGTGGGTTGTCATTTCTTTCTCCGGGAGATCTTCCGAACCCAGGGATTGAACCTGGGTATCCTGCATTGCAGGTAGATTCTTCATCATCCGAGCTACAGCGAAGTCCCTCATTTATACACTGTGTTAATAACCAACCAATTTCAGGGAAAAGAAAGAAAGAAGAACAAATGGGAATTTGTTCTTCTTTCGTAAGATGACCACTTTAAATTTCTGTATGAATATTTAAATCAGCTTTCCAATCAGTCCCCAAAGGCAGCCTCTGTGGAATCACTGGACTCCGGCTCAGAATCCACTGATGTGATACTAATGTATCATCCAGTTCACAAAACCTGCGTTTTCGGTTCGCCTGTTAGGCCGGTTGTCCAAAGAGTACGTCTACATTATTCACCTCACCTGTAACCTAATTTAGTAAGTTTAAAAATTTCTTTTGTAGATCTTTCCCATGTTAAATACAGTATTTCTATGCTGTTGTTCAGTCGCTAAGTCGTGTCTGACTCTTTGCAACCCCATGGACTGCAGCACACCAGGCTTCCGGGTCCTTCACTATCTCCTGGAGTTTGCTCAAATCATGTCCATTGATCCGGTGATATCATCCAACCATCTCATTCTCTGTTGCTCCCTTCTCCTCCTGCCCTCAATCCTTCCCAGCATCAGGGTCTTTTCCAATTAGTTGGCTTTTCATATTTCTGTGTACTCAAATTTTAAAATAACCCTGCCAATGATAACTTTAACATTTTGCTTAATGGGACTGTATAACTATATATAATGACTTTGTGTATTACCTCTCTTCTTATAAAAAGTTTGAGTACACTTATTAACTTATTAAGTAATCTAAAAATCCTCTTGGGTGATTGAGATACACAATCATTTATTATTTAATTTTTATTATTTTCAAAAATGATAGTTTTCTTTCTTCCTTTCCAGAGAATCTTTCAACTTTTCTGTCCTGCCAGGTGCATTGGTGAGAAATTTCAGTACCATTTGCAAAAGAAATGGGGGTAGTGGGCACCTTGATGTGGCTCTTCATCATTTAGTCTTCTGAATGATTTTTAGAATAATTGTTTTCAGCCTAAATAACACTCCACTGAAATTCTAATAAGGATTGCACTTTGGCACCTGTAATAGTAATAGGTATAATCTTAACAACAAGAAGCAAATATTTCCATTTATTTATGTCATTCTAGAAATGTTATAACATTTTCTTCTTTTGGTATCAATGTATTCCTTGCAGGTGTAATCTTAAGTTGCTCCTTTTTTTTTCTGGCTTTACTTTCTAATATGAGAGGGATATAAATTCCTAAGTATATTCTAACTGGTTATTGCTATGTTTACAAGGCTTTTTGTGCTTGCATATTTGCTTTACACATTCCTAAAATTTTATTCTGTTTCCCACTTGATTCTTTTGGGTTTTCTAAGTTAACTTAATTTTTTTGGCAAATACATGTTTGTCTTCTCTTTGCAACAGTTATACCTCTTAGATCTGAAATATGTAGAAAAACTTATTTTAAAAACTTTCAAGTGATTTGAGTCTTTTACTCTTCTTATGTTATTTATTGATATGTCTGATGTTATCAAATATTTGCTTATAAGGTTTCTGTCCTTTGAAATCTATTAAAGTTTATTTAGGTTTTCTTCTGGGACTTTGGGTATGGCCTGTCTAGGTGTTTGTGTGTGATTAAACTTGTTAATTTTCTTAATTAAATCCTCTATACGTTCACATTTGTTGCCTACTTGTTTTTCCGATGCTGGAGAAATTAGATTAATGCTTCCCTCTCTGACTGTGGTTTCATAAATTCATTTTTATTTATAATTATTTTCCCAATACAGTTTGATTTCACTATTAATATTGACTGATTATAGGATGATGACAGTTTTTCCTTCTCAGGCTATTTAAGTTGTTATCACTGTCAAATATATATTCATTTGCCCTGTTTAAATCTTTTTGCCTTGAATTACGCTTTCTCAGTTAAGACTAGTGCGGCGTTTACTTTTCTTTTCGTTAGCATTTGATTGTTTGGTTCTTCACAGATGTCTGTGTCATTTGATTTAGCATGCATGCACACGCAAAGCTGTACTGTGTGTAATGTGGGTTTGCTCAGCTGCAAATCTTTTAAAATACAATGAATCAGTTACGGTTATCATCACTAATATATTTTTGCCTTTTTTCCTGTCCCCTATCTTTTGATTTGTTTTCTATTTTATAATAAAACTGAATTTTAATTATTTTGGTTAAACTCTGGCCCCACCCCTTAGCATCACTGACACGATGGACCTGAGTTTGAGCAAGCTCCAGGAGTTGGTGATGGACAGGGAAGCCTGGCGTGCTGCAGTCCATGGGGTCACAAAGAGTCGGACATGACTGAGCAACTGAACCGAACAATCCCACAGCAGCCCTTGGGTTGCACTGGAGAATGTTGGCTACACCCACTGCCTCCAGCTGTGTTGGGAAATGTGAGTTTGAGGGCAGCCTTTTGCTGATTCTCTTCAGACTGTGCAAGCACCAGGTGAAATCCCTATGGTGCTCCTAGCAAGTGCTTGAACCTGTGAAACTTCTCCTTTCCCAAGATTGTTGTCTCACCACTGGGGAATCCTGGGCAATTTTTAATGAAAGCAACAAGAACAGTGTTAATAAAGTCCGCATTGTCTCAAGAACTCACCCTTACTTACTGAAAGACAATGGCAGAACTCCCTGCTCAGCTAAGATGAAACAGGCAGAAGTACATTTACATCAATTCAATCTGATCTTTGTGGTTAATTATAGCATGTTTCTCACTAGATCACTTCCTACCCACCAAGTATTGGGCCATTCATTAGAAAGGAAGATCAACTCTGAATATTCTTTGAAAGTACTGGTGCTGAGGCTGAAGCTTCAATACTTTGGCCACCTGATATGAAGGGCTGACTCATTGGAAAAGACTCTGATGCTGGGAAAGATTGAAGGCAAAAGGAGAAGAGGGCACCAGAGGATGAGATGTTTGGATAACATCACTGACTCAGTGGACATGAGTTTGAGAAAACTCCAGGAGATAGTGGAGGACAGAGGAGTCTGGCTTGCTGCAGTGCATGAGGTTGCAAAGAGTTGGACATGACTGAACAACAATAACATAATTTAACAACTCAACACGTGTAATCAGTTCAGCCTCCTCTGGGTCCTGGAGGCAGCAGAAGCTCTGTTAAAGACAGTATCAATAATTATCATTAATAAAAATCAACTTCTCTGAGCAAAATGTTGGTCTGAAGGTTTTCATTCCCTCATATTAGTAATTTAATGAGTCTAGCCACAAGGACAGAGTGATTGGTGTCGAGAGGTCTTTCATGTCAATTTCAACTCTGCTACCAGCTAAACCTCAATTTCCTTATCAGTACAATGGGCATAATAGTATCTGTCTTGTGATCACGTGGGGTTTATTAAATTATATTCCACTTGAAAGTGATTAGTAAGTGATCAGACATATTGTTGACTGTCAATAGAAGCTCCATTTTCCAGTTCCCATTGTTACCCCATCTATTTGTAGTGAAGTGATGGGACCAGATGCCAAGATCTTAGTTTTTAAATTTAGGAGAGCAATAACTTCTTGGTCCCATTGCTGTCTTCTCTCCATAGAGGAGAGCCATGGAAGTGGTGTTATGTGCTCACCTGCTCTTGGACACCTCCAAAGTGGAGCAGGATTGGGGACTGAAGAAGGGTGAGATTGCTTTAAGCGACTGATACTAAGTAACAAGGATGAGAAGCTCCCAGGCCAATAATGTAAGCTACCTGCACATCCTAAATAAAGGTATACTTTCCTTGCATCAACACAGGAACCAGGGCTGATGTAATCAAAACCTATGCTGACTATGCTGGGATTTTCATCTGGACTGAGGGATTGCATGCTAACCTCCAATACCAACCAATTTAGACTTCTATCTACAGAAATAAACACAGTTTCAAACACAAAATAAACAGGATTCCAAATATTAAATTGAGGCACTGTACTAACACTCCAGAAAAATTCCAAGAACACAAAATTAACATAAAAAACAGAGAGATGTAAATATTGTCCTCTGAGGGTCCTCATTATTCTTATTTCAGACAACATACACCCACAAAAATTAAAAACATAATAATTCAAAAGAAAAATTGGAATTTTAGAAATAAAATATGGTATTACCAATGTAGACCAATAGGAAAGAAAAAAAAGAAAACATCAACAGTCTAGCTAAATAATAGAACAGATATGGCTGGAGATAAAATCAGTGAGATGGAAAACCTCGCCAAGGGATGTTAGCATACTGCACTGTAGTAGGATGAAAAGCTGGGGGAGGATACAAGGGGAAAGTCAAATGCTATGAACTACGTATCCAGCTCTAGAAGCCCAGCATCTGTCTAACCAGGGTTAAGCCAGAAAAAAGAATGGAAGGAAAATGAGCAAACATTAAGAGAAAATTTCTAGAAGTGAAGAATTTCTTAGATCCTGTTATAAAATACACCCCACCTCAATGTCTTAGTGAACTTTTAGAATTGCAGGATGTGCCAGATATTATTCCGTGACTCCTAGTATCAGTCTGGTACTTCTCAGTTCTGTCCCACACACTGTGAGTGAGTGCTAAGTCACTTCAGTTGTGTCCAACTTTTGTGACCCTATGGACTGTAGCCCACCAGGCTCCTCTGCCCATGGGATTCTCCAGGTAGGAATACTGGAGTGGGTCGCCATGCCCTCCTTCAAGTGATGGAACCTGGTCTCTGGCATCAGCTGCATTGGCAGAAGTGTGAATTGTAAGGTGTGCCAGATATTATTCCTTGACTCCTGGTATCAGTCTGGTTCTTCTCAGCTCTATCCTGCACTGAGGGAGCTAAAATTCTTTGATTTATGCTTAGGAGACTCCCTGGTCAGCAGATTTCAGTCTGATGCCTGAGACTCTAGTTTGAGGGTGCTGATGAGAAACAGAAATTGTCTCCAGTAGCAGCAATGGGCTGGAGTGTGGGTTCTGGCAGACAGCACTTGGGGACTTCTGGAAACAGACATATGGATGCTTTGGGCTTGTGGTTGTTGCTTGGTTGCTAAGTCATGTTCAACTCTTTGTGACCCCATGGAGTGCAACGTGCCAGACTTCCCTGATCACTCTCTCCCAGAGTTTGCTCCAACTCATGTCCATTGAGTCGGTGAAGCTATCTAACCATCTCATCCTCTGCCACCTTCTTCTCCTCCTCCCTTCAATATTTGTCACCATCAAGGTCTTTCCCAGCAGCAGCAAAGGGCTGGAGTATGGGTTCTGGCAGACAGTGCTGGGGGCTTCTGGAAACAGACATATAGACACCTGGGGGAGTTGTGGTCATTGTGAGGCAACTCTGCAATTGCTGTCCTATCTGAATGCCTGAAGCATTGGCAGTGCTTCTGGCCCTCTCTCTCTCAGTGGGTTTGAGAGCCTTCAGTCTTCTTCATTAAATTCTTTCCCACTTGAAATACTTAGAAAGTAACCTGGTTTTCTGACAGAACCCTAACTGATACACAAGGAAAATGAGAAAATACTAAAAGTTAACCAAGAAAGAGAAAATAGACAAAAGTTATCAACACAAGAATTAAATAAGACTGGTGTTAAAATTCTAGCTTGTATCATGGGAGACAAAGAAATTGGTGTAGCAATGTCTTCAAAAAGACATTTTGAACAAGAATTCTCTGCCTATTTAGATTATTATTCAAACTAAAATCAAAGACAAAAAAATGCGTTTTTACTCTTGAAACCCTTGGAAACACCACTGTCTTTTAAGGACTCTCAAGGCTGTACTCCAGCCAAATAAAAATATGGATTTTATAAAACAAATATATGAGATGAAAGAAGCGGTGATGAGGGAACAGCAGGGGATGAGATGGCTAGATGGTGTCACCGACTCAGCAGACGTGAATCTGAGCAAGCTCTGGGAGATAGTGGAGGATAGAGGAGCTTGGCATGCTGCAGTCCACGGAGTCGAAAGGACTTAGACGTAATGTAGGGACTGAAAACGACAACAACAACAAAATTAGCAAAACTACTATAAAGCATTGTATAGCCTATTTTAGTACACTTTGGGTAATATGACCGAACATTTTTCATGCATTTATTAATAATTAATTACTAAGAAAGAAGAATAAGGATAATTTTGAAAAAAAATAAGTGCTTTCATTTAAATTTAGGATATGGGGAGAAGACAAGTGGGCAAAGCTTTGCCTTATTTAGGGGAAGGGTAAAATTATGGTTAGGAATTGTCAGTGTTGATATAAAACACACTTACGTATGATATTAGAGGAATATAGATAATATATATAAATTCCAAAGTGTTAGAGCAAATAAGTAGGAAAAAAGAAAACAATTCATCCAACTAAAGTGTGGAAGACAACAAACAGTAAGGAAATCAAATATATCAATTAGCACAATAAACACACATGCATTGATTTTGCACATTAAAGGACAAAGAGCAGATTGGAAAAAAAGAAAAGAATCACAATGTGCTATATACAAGAAAGACACACAAAAGAACATGACCTTGAAAAAGTCAAAGATTAAAAGATTGAAAAATAAGGGAAAAGATCGCAATAAATTTGACTAAAGATTAAAAGAAAAAAAAAAGCTAAGGAAAAAAAAAGAAAAGGAAAAGAAAGCAGGATTATATCCAAGTGCAAAACATGTACAAATACCTGAAAACATGTGAGACTCTTCTTAATTCAATAGTAGAACATATTACAGAAACCAGAGTGGAGCAGTGATTGCCAGGGACTGGGGGAGATTGGGAAATGTTCATCAAAGAATACAAACTCAATTAGAAGGTGAAAAAGTTTTGGGGTTCTGATGGATATAGCATGGTGAATATAGTAATACTGCATTACATACTTGAAATTTGCTAAGAGAGTAGACCTTAAAAGTTCTTACCTCCCATGACTCCCAATCAAGTAACTTAGTGAAATGATGGATGTGTTAACTTGATTATGGCAATCATTTCACAGTGTGTACGCATATGAAATCATCAAGCTGTATGCCTTAAAAAATCTTAGCAACTTACAGAAAAAAAAAAAAGAAAACCAGTAGGGAGTATACTGCAAATTGCAACAGAAAAGAGATTCTCCATCCTGTCAGTTCATATTAATGTCATATCAAGTGTGGGCAATGGGAGGGAGCAGCAGGCACGCTCATCCATTCTGTGTGGTTTAGTGAGCAGACGTCACTGGAGCAATTTTGAAAGGCAATGTAGCAGGATCAAAATTAACAGTGTGAATATCCTTGACAGCAAGTCTCCTGTAGAAACTTCTAGAAATATTAGCACAATTATGTAAATCTAAGAGCACAAGGTAATCCCTGCGGACTTGTCTGTATGGCCCCAAACTGGAGTCAGCTTAGGAGCTGGATGATGGCGAGATGACCTATGGTACATCCATTCTATGGAATACGATGCAGGCATAAAAAATCAATGCATAAAGTAGCACTGTAAAAAGTAAAAGCTACATTGAGGGGGAGATACAGATGCCGCAGACACTATGAACAATATTTAATAAGAGCAAATGTGAATGTGTAAAATATTCACTTATGAATTTTGATATGAAGATGTAAATGACACACACCAAGTATTTCCAGGGGTTATTTTTGAAAAGGCAGGTAGATTTGGGAGGGGCTGGGAAAGGAATTCGTCTTTTAGCTCAATCTGAATCTGCATAATGACATTTTTTTTTTTTACTAGCACAACTCCACTAATTTAAAAGATAAGAAAAATATCTGAAGAAGTAGAGAGAAGCCTCTGAATCTTTGTTAAAGGAGCTCTGGTGAAAACCAGGGGAAACATCAGTTAATGTGTGGGGTGCAAGGGCTAGGCCTTTGACCTACTTAAGAAGATGCATTGATGTCAAGTCAAAAAGAATGTTCACAGAAATAAAAGAAACATACTAAGAGCAGCTAGTAAAAGTTTTAATGATTTTGCTTCAATAGAAATAATTCTTTATGAGACTGATGTTTTCAAACAAAACTGATCCTGATAAGCTCAAGTGGATGCAGACAGAATTTAAAAGGTACTTGTTTCCTGTTTCCTGATCTCCTTTGTGTTATTCTTCGTTATTTACCAAGGCAGTCTGTGTGTCCCTTCTGTAGACACCTGACAATCATACGTTTACCAACTAAATACCCAATAGAAGCACCACTGAGTCCAGTTCTCTTAGACCCGAGGTGATGGAATGTTGTCAACATTACGGGTACTAGGAATCATCTTCCCCTTTAGCAGTAAATAGGTTTGAGACAAATCCCCCAGGATGGAGTAAAAGAAATCATGATTCCCTGTAGGCTTGCCGGAAACACCAAGCATAAAATTAAGCACATTAGCCCGTCAGGATAAGCTAAGTGGCACAAGGGGAAAAGTTAAAAAACAAAACCCTCCAAACATCAGTTGTTTACAGCAAATATTAGGGTCTACTGTGGTGTTCTTCAGATTGTCTTCACTACAGGACCCTGCCTGAAGGACTGGGAGGCTGCTGGTCTCCTGGCAGAGTGAAAAAAGGAAATCATTGCGAAACAGTTCTGGTTCTAACACACCTGCCTGGGAGTGGCTCATGCTCACACATCACTGGCCTAAAGATGTCATGTGACCAAGCCTGCAGAGACCCTGCAGTTCTGATGAGGAAGTCACACCCTGAACCCAACAGTTTTTATAATATTGAAGGATAGTTTCTACCACCTGGAGTGTTATTCACATGCCCATGCACACAAACACAGATTCAGCTCAGTTCAGTCATTCCATCATGTCTGACTCTTTGTGACCCCATGGACTGCAGCATGCCAGGCTACCCTGTCCATCACCAACTCCTGGGGTTTACCTAAACCCATGTCCATCAAGTTGGTGATGCCATCCAACCCTCTCATCCTCTGTCTTACCCTTCTCCTCCCACCTACAATCTTTCCCAGCATCAGGGTCTTTTCCAATGAGTTAGTTCTTCCCATCAGGTGGCCAAAATATTGGAGTTTCAGCTTCAGGATCAGTACTTTCAATGAATTTTCAGGACTAATTTCCTTTAAGATTGACTGGTTGCAGATCTCCTTGCAAGGGACTCTCAAGAGTCTTCTCCAACATCACAGTTCAAAAGCATCAATTCTTCAGTGCTCAGCTTTCTTTATAGGCCAACTCTCACTTCCATACATGACTACTGGAAAAACAATAGCTTTGACTAGATGGACCTTTGTTGGCAAAGTAATGTCTCTGCTTTTTAATATGCTGTCTAGGATGGTCATAGCTTTTATTCCAAGGAACAAGCATCTTTTAATTTCATGGCTGCAGTCACCATTTGCAGTGACTTTGGAGCCAAAACAGCAGTCTTTCATTGTTGCCCCATCTTTAGTTCTTCTTCACTTTCTGCCATAAGGGTGGTGTCATCTGTGTATCTGATGTTATTGGTATTTCTCCTAGCTATCTTGATTCCAGCTTGTGCTTCCTCCAGCCCTGCTTCCCTGGTGGCTCAGAGGTTAAAGTGTCTGCCTCCAATGTGGGCAACCTGGGTTCGATCCCTGGGTCGGAAACATCCCCTGGAGAAGGAAACGGCAACCCACTCCAGTATTCTTGCCTGGAAAATCCCATGGACAGAGGAGCCTGATGGGCTACAGTCCATGGGGTTGCAAAGAGTCGGACATGACTGAGTGACTTCACTTTCACTTTACTCTGCATATAAGTTAAATTAAGTTGGAACAACAGACTGGTTCCAAATAGGAAAAGGAGTACATCAAGGCTGTATATTGTCACCCTGCTTATTTAACTAAGAGCCTCTTGATGAAAGTGAAAGAGGAGAGTGAAAAAGTTGGCTTAAAACTCAACATTCAGAAAACTAAGATCATGGCATCCAGTCCCATCACTTTATGGCAAATAGATGGGGAAACAATGGAAACAGTGATAGGCTTTATCCTTTTTGGCTCCAAAATCACTGCAGATGGTGAGTGCAGCCACGAAATTAAAAGACGCTTGCTCCTTGCAATGTCTGTGTCAGCAGAGATTGACACTTGTCTATCGAAAACCATTGAGAAAAGGACTGTTTGGGTCAGCCCAGAACTAAATATGGATGAAAGTTAAAGTGAAGTCGCTCAGTTGTGTCCAACTCTTTGCAACCCCACGGACTGTAGCCTGCCAGGCTCCTATATAGGTCCATGGAATTCTCCAGGCATGAATACTGGAGTGGGTATCCATTCCCTTCTTCCTGGCCCAGGGATCAAATCCCAGCTTCCCGCATTGGCATTGCAGGCAGATTCTTTACTGTCTGAGCCACCAGGGAAACCCCCAGGAAAGCCCAATCTTAAGTATGCATTTGTATATATGCGCATACACATTCATTCTGATTTAAAATCGGTTAGAAGCTCTCCTTTCCTAAAGAAAAGTTCCAGCATTAACAAGAAGGCCTGATAACCTGCCCACCTCCTTCATCCTTATCTCATCCATCCTTATCTTTCCTGACTTGGGATATGGAATCTCCTCCCAAAGGACCCCTTTCGTGACTGTCAAATTTCATAGAGTTCCCCCAAAGTGTCTTCCTGCATGTTATTCCTTCTTCCTGGCATCTAATAAATCCTCAATAAATATTCATTTAAAAGTGATAAATGAAGGAAAACTGAGACGAAGAGATCCAGTTACAGGAAACCAGGGGCTGTTGACAGAGAGCAGGAGGGTCTCTAATCAGATCAGGCTGGAGCTGGGGGAAGGATCCTCCCTGTTCTCTCCTCCCCCAGGGGTAAGAAAACAGTCAGGATCTGACTTTTTGTTGTTGTTGTTAATTTTATGAGCCCTAAACTGTCAAGAAGGAGACATAGAGAAGTAAGTCAGCTATGATCCACCTGAGCAGGGAAGGTTGGGAGGGATGTGGGAGCAGAGTCACTGCTGAGGGTAGGGATGGGGGCGTCCACTGGGTTATGGCAAGTTTGCCTAGAACGGGAGCAGGGGTGCAGTCCAGGCCACACAAAGCCTCTGAAAGAGGAAATTACGCATATTCCTCAGATCACCTTGTTTCTTTTTTTTTAATATTTTTGAAACTAGGAATTATTAATAATATGAGAAAATTCACAAATGGTTTACAAACTAATAAAAGTTAGGATTGATGGATTATCTAATTGGATTTTTATCATAAAACAGCAATTCCATACACCAATGTTCCTGCAATTTTGCTAACCTCTATGCATATTCAAAACAAACTCCCAAATCCTTGTCACCTAAGACTTTATATTCTAACAAAAGCTTCCGTGTACTTAAAAGAAGCAAAATGTTATGCTGGTGTCTATTTGTTGCTCACTCAGTCGTGCCAACTCTTTGTGACCTCCATGGACTGCAGCACGCCAGGCTTCCCTGTCCTTCACCATCTCCCGGAGTTCGCTCAAACTCATGTCCATTGAGTCGACAATGCCATCCAACCATCTTATCCTGTCGTCCCCTTCTCCTCCTGCCCTCAATTTTTCCCAGCATCAGGGTCTTTTCTAACAAGTCAGCTCTTCGCATCAAGTGGCCAAAGTATTGGAGCTTCAGCTTCAGCATCAGTTCTTTTAAAAGAGGTATCTATTAGAAGAGATAACTTCTTTGAAGTTCTTTAACCCTTCCGTGAAATAAAGCCTGAATATCTGTATCAACAAGTAGCGTGTGTGCTACTTGGAGAAAGCACAATGACTATGTAAATTTTCTTTTTATTTTATAATTTTCTTTCTCTTTTTTTTCCACAATCCGAGAAACTGGAGAGGTTTACTGCAGAGATAGTGCCTTCATCTCCAGGCGTGCTCCTGCAGGATGTATGGGCCCAGGCTCACCACCGCAACACCGGGACTGCATGCTCCCCGCTCACGAGTGCAAGAAGCACCCTCACGGCTGGCCGTCAAAGGTGCACAGCTCGGCCTGGCTGGCCCAGCAGGCTGCCGGGGAGGACCCTCTCTGGCGCAGGGTGTACACTTTGTCCCTGGGCTGATTTCCACTGGCTGCAAAGTTTGTGAACGTGTCCAAGTTATTTCTGTCATGTTTCTCCAACTGGCCTTCGATATTTAAAAGAGCCCTTGTTTAAATCCAACTCAGTTTCTACACTGGCCAAATTGAAAACATCAGTCCAGCCTCCAGAGCGAACCTCCGTTATCATGATTTATACATGGGAACGTGAGCCCTGCCAAGAAACACACAACCTCTGCCCAATGTTAATAATTGCAGTATGGAGACAAGGTCCATTACATGAGATAATGCTGTACAGGGCTGAATCTTTTGAAGGGAAAAGATAAATAAAAAGATGAGCCTCTCACTTCCCACAAACAGGAGTGAATAGATGTGGATAGACAACAGATTTGATGAGTAACGCCAGGGAAGCACAGGGGTTCTCAGTCCTTCCCAAAGACAGACTGCATGTGAATTACTGCAGAGTCATAGGAGTAGGCAGTGTTGTGCTACTAATTACTTAACAACCATTTGTTGCAAGGAGAAAAATCCCTGGTCCAGAGTGTTTGCCAATTTCTGTGGTGTAAATACTGCCATACAGCAAATAAATGTAATTTCACTGTATGGATAAAATTGGCATAAATAACCACAACAGCATAGATTGTAAGAAAACCTAGTGGACCAATTAGAAAGAGAATTATTCTGGGAACCTGTTACTGTTTTTCAAAGTATGATTTATTTAACTGTACATTTATAGAATTTAATATTTAATAATAACAGTTGTGTTTAACAACCAGCTTGCCAAATTCCTGAAAATTTAACAGTGGACACTGGAGAGTCAGTCCAAGCTGGCCCTGGAACACCAGGCAAGTTATGCATGCGAATGTGGGCATTTTTATGCCCAAAGAAATATCACAGACAGAAGAGTGAATCTGAGTGTCATTTTAATCGATCATGCCTTTTCCTGGGGTCTGGTTGCAGGCTGGCCTGTGCTCAACTTGGCAGTCTCGTGAGGTAGCCATGCTTTCAAGCACGAGCCAGCAGGCTGAAATTTGTGGTCCTGAAGCTGAGCCCTGAGAACTTTCAAAATCTTTGGGGCATATTTCTGGAAGTAAATGTCCTGGGAGTACTTTTTTTTTCTCAGTATCTAAATCCTCTAAGACATTCTTGCCTTAGGTGAGATGGAGTGCCCAGAGTGTTGTATTTCCTTATATCATCTCTCGGATGGAAATCAGAGAAGGTAAGAGACTTGGACCGGTTTTGAAGCCAGCTATTGATACACAAGCCAGGCCTGGTGGAGTCAGAGGTGCTGGATGTACAACAGAGGAAACAAGGACCCAAAGGAACTGGCAGCGGGGGCAGTGGGGCGGGGGGAAGGCTGTTGCGAAGGTGATCCAGGATTTCCTGAGGGCTCAGAACTGCTGGGATGCTGGGGAAGGCCGGATGCTGTGGGCTCTGCTTTCTGTCTCATCCTCTGTTGCTGTTCAGTTGCCAAGTCACGTCCAGCTCCTTGTGACCCCATGGACTGCAGCATGCCAGGCTTCTCTATCCCCCACTATCTCCTGGATATCATCCCCACTCTCCTGCATCTAACTGAGATGGGATGGCAGCTGCCAGGACTTCATATGAGGAAGGGTCCCAGTGTCTCCTCCTTCCCACGAGGTTTCTCATGGGAAGAGTATTCAGTGATGATGGAGGAAGGGGCATAAGCCTCTCTGGTGATACAAGATACTTACAGGCTGAAACTTGTGTTGGAGAAGACTCTTGAGAGTCTCTTGGATTGTAAGATCGAACCAGTCAATCCTAAAGGAAATCAACCATGAATATTCATTGGAAGGACTGATGCTGAAGCTGAAGTTCCTATACTTCGGCCACCTGATGTGAAGAGCTGACTCCTTGGAAAATATTTTGGTGCTGGGAAAGATAGAAGCCAAGAGGAGAAGGGGATGACAGAAGAAGAGATGGTTGGATGGCATCACTGACTCAATGGACATGAGTTTGAGCAAACTCCAGAAGATGGTGAAGGACAAGGAAGCCTCGTGTGCTGCAGTCCATGGGGTCCCAAAGAGCCAGACACAGCTGAGCAACTGACCAACAGCAACACAGGCTGAAACTTACATCCCTCTCAAAGTTAAGGATCTCAGATCTACTTTCAGGGAAGAAAGGGGGAAGTCGCAAAAATCTCCCACTATGGGCTGTGTTACAGAAATGCTGCAGTTGTGAGGGTGGTCAGGAGGCAGCCCAGCCCTGGGCTCAGGGCTGGCCAGGTGTTCAGACTCCACTGGGGGTGGGGGGACAGGTCCATTTTGCAGCCAAACCTCCTACCAGACCTGGCCTCCTGACTGGGTCATGGATCTTGCCCTTGACTTGCCCAGAGAGAGAAGAGGAAGAAGAAACCATCTTACTGAGGGTTTTAAGGACTTTGAGTCAAATACTCACTTCCTGGATGGAGAATTCTGAGCGAGTCTAGGAAAGAAGCGTTATTTGGTGGTAGGTATTCCCAAAATCCAGCAGCAGTTTCTCCAACATCTGGAACCACCCAAGCCTCATTCACATCATGGAAGCTGTGCTAGTCAGAGATCTGATGGGAATTCCAGGGAGCTTGAGGCTTCTGGGTCCCGTGGAAATATCAGCCAAGGGGAGGGTGTGCTAATTTGGGAGCTCTTTGAGAGGTCAAAAGTTCAAAGGAGCATCTTTCTTGTGCTTAGGTGATGCACTGGAGAGGTTTTCCTTCTTTTAAGATTTTGATGTGGACTGTGTTTAAAGTCTTTATTGAATGCATTACTGTTTTGCTTCTGTTTTACGAGCACAAGGCATGTGTGATCTTAGCTCCCCGACCAGGGATGAAACCCACACCCTCTGCGTTGAAAGGCAAAGTTGTAACCCCTGGACCACCAGGGAAGTCCCCAGAGGTGCTTTTCTTAATGCTGTTGAGGTGGGTGGCGTTACTATCGCAGGGCCTTGGTTCAGCTCAACCAGTTACAGGCGATGATCTTTTGGGTAGAAGGTTCTGGCAGGGGCATGGTGCCTGGGAACACAGGACACCCCCCTGTCATTATGGCCCACCATAGCCCCCCTGTCATTACAGCCCACCATAGCCCTTGTGGCAGGACAGGAGATCAATCCTGGGCAGCTAAGAGCCTCGCGTGTAACTGACCTGCTCAGTGACAGGGAAAAGCACTCACAGAGTCCAAGAACGGTGAGAAGTCAATTCTAGTTTTGAAAAGTCTGTCAGATTAATTAAAATACAGTGTCGAACAGGAGAGCTAATTAATACATGCTCAGCCTCCCTCTCCTGATCCATGGCTTTGTTCTGGCCTGGGGACCCCCTCCCCCCGTCTTTGCACCATGCAGGGGTGGTGGGGGAGGCTGGAGGATGCTGGCTTAGCCTGATGGAGAAGTTTAGCACCGGGAAGAGTAAGGTAAACTGCCACAAACAATTAGTGTCTGTTTCCAGAACAAATAGAAATCAACCAGCGATTAGTGTTGTCATTTCTAATCCTTTCAGATTGTTTGATTATAATAAAAGCACAAAAATCAGAAGAGGGGGCACTGCTTTATGGCATAATTGATCTCTTAAACGGTCCTACTCCTTTTTGCATTTTTGTCAAAAATAACAGTAACTCTTGAAGCTTTGCATGAAGACATTCATAGAAATTATTAAAAGCTCTGACACCAAATTACCTGAGAGATTACATGAGATGTTTGACCGGTTTGCCTGTCAACCTGTAGGCAGCTTCTACGAGGGTTGTTAACCATCCTTGATTGGCCAAGACAGCGGTGCTTCCCCAGGGGGCACTTTTAGGATGAAAAAACATAATCAGAGGGGACCCTCCAGAAGACGGAGCCAGAAGGATTCCAAAATGGACCGCTGTGGGCTGGGTTGTTGGGGAAGTCTGAACAGAGCCTGTCAAATCATCTGTCTGGAGCAATTATGTTGATAAATTTGCCACCCAGATGCATCTTCTCACTTGCATTACTTTGCGATGTGACACCACAAAACACAAGCCTCTGTTTGGGTTCCCTCCAGCTGCGAATGGAGAAGAAGAGACAGTGGCTTTTCCCATGTTGGGTCTTTTTGGGAAAATCCCTCAGAAGGCTTGCCTTGTGTATTTCCTCTCACTGATCTGAGGGCTGAATCTACCTGCATCAGTGGAAGGCCATCTTTTGTGGTTTAGCATCTTCTGGCAGCTCCATTGCTTTACCGAGAGGACTCGGGATGCCAAGGGCAGTGACCTTCGCTTCCTTGGACCACCTTCGAGAAGAGCATCAGATGCCGCTTCACCTTTCAGCTCCCTCTGTGCTGATTAAATGCACCCATTTGTCAACCACATGGTCTGGTTTCTTTTCTGTTTTCTTCCTTTTCTGGTTGGTTCCTTCCTCCCTTTAGTTGAGGCAGTTCTGTTTGCTCCCCAGGCCAAGCTCACCCCCACGGCTCCTCAGGCCTTAGGAAGCCTCCGACCCCAAGGATGGGTGTCTCCTTAAGCTCCTTCCATTCAGAACAAAGCTGAAGCAGAGCGCACACACAGCAGATGTTTGTTGAGTGAATCCAGGCAGGTGGCTCCCCAGGCTTGGTCTCCGAAGGCTGGATAAGAGCTCCTCAAGTAGAGGGGGAGCCACAGGTGTCCCAGGCAGAGGGGGCAGCGACGGGGTGATCGATGGCAGAGAAGCCCCGGGTGTCTCGAGCGGGGGGGTCCATGGCCGCTGTCCTGTCTGGGGGCCACAGCCCGCTGGCAGCGCCAGTGTGGTCTGTGGCCTGTCCTGTCTGGCTCTTGAATTCTTGTGACCCAGAACTTCTCCTTTATTTTCTCACTGAAGCCAGCTAGCTGCCATTTTCTAACCCCTCACACACACTTGGAGGACAGGGATTTTCTGGCCTCTTTCTGGAAGGAAAGGTGTCGTCTTTTGTCCCTCACAAGTCACTGCTCATTCTGGAAAGTGGTGTGAAAGATGGGATGCCAGTTCAAGAAAAGCAACTCAAACCTGTGCAGAACAGAGATGTGGACTTCATACTGCCATTTCCAGCAATTGAAGCAGCATATTTGGGTAGGGAATTTTAATTGAAAAATAAAATGTTCACTGGGGTAATGTGTGTATTAATTTAATATAATGTGAATAAGAAGTCACTTGAGATGGGAGCTGGACGCAGCCCCTGGAGGTCTCTTGCCGTGACAGCGGCTCAGGCAGGCCTCCTTCACCCTTTGAAAGGAGGGTCCCTGTTGCCAGAAGCAGTGGGGTGATGGCTGGCTTGGCTGGCAGGGTGTGCCCAGCACCCTCCCTACTCCCGCTGGGCCTGCTGGGTCTCAGCAGCGTCAAATGACACAAAGTCAAGGCAAAGCTGACGAACCCCAAAGGACTGAGCTGGGCAGTAACAGCCAACAGCCATCAGAACACTTTTTGGGGGGTTGGGAGGAGAAATCAGTCAACCCTAAAGGAAATCAACCCTGAATATGATGCTGCAGCTGAAGCTCCAATACTTTGGCCATGTGGTACAAAGATCTGACTCACTGGGAAAGACTCTGATGCTGGGAAAGACTGCGGGCAGAAAGAGAAGGGGTGGCAAAGGATGAGATGATTGGATGGCATTACTGACTCAATGCACATGAGTTTGAGCAAGCACAGGAGACAGCGAAGGACAAGGAAGCCTGGCGTGCCGTAGTCCACGGGGTCGAAAAGAGCTGGATGCTACTTAGTAACTGAACAAAGAGGTGGTTCTAATTGACTGAAGTTGTGGTTTTTTTTTCAGGTTATCAACAGAAATGTATTCCTCATAGGTCTGGAGGTTGGAAATTCTAAAATCAGGGCCCCAGTATGGCCGCATCGTGGTGAGAGTCCTTTTCCTTGTTCATAACTGGCACCTTCTCTCTGTGCCCTCACGTGGTGCAGAGAACTGAAGTTCTGTTGCTATTCGAACTCCACACAATAGAGGGGCCACATTCAGTAATAACAATAACAACAGCAACAGTACTAATAAGTGAGGCTTATAGTCCAGCAAACGGGAAGGGTCTTAGGTCACAGGGATGATATTTGACTTCCAGGCAGCTTGAGAAATCTACAATGCTTCATTTCAGCAGCACTTGGACTATGCCCCCATTCTGTAAAATTTGAAAGCAAACTTAAATGTACTCAGTACAAAATGCTATGACTCACAGGTTGTTCTGGAATCACCCAGATGGCACGCTGGACACTTAGAGACTCTCAGAGTTCTCAGGGGTACCTGCACACTCAGCCCTGGAAGCAGGGAAGTGGGCACCCAGCCTGGTGGTCTTGCAGAAAAGCCCTGCTCAGAGATGCTCCTGAACGCGGGCAGCCGACAGCAGTGTCTCTGACAACTGGGGCTCTGGGCTCCTCTGCCTCGCTGATTCATATTCCAGATAAATACCCATTAACTGTGTTTCCCCAAAAGGTGGGATAATGTAGGATAATGTGGACTCCTCCTGAGCTCTTTCTCTATGATTTAATTGAAACAGCATCAACGTTTTTTTTTTTTTTTTCTAGAAAGATTTGTCTAATTCTCATTTCACATTAAAACTTGCCAAATAAAAGACATTCAGGTCAATTTACAAACATTTGCATCCATGCATAAATCACATTTTTGCTAGCATTACCAGCAATAGAGTTACTACGTTAACACCATAGTTTTCTCTCAGCATCTCAAACGTGTACACTTGAAGTACCTTTTCTGGTTGTGCTTTACTTTTGATTCTGTGTCACTCGTTATATTTCTCATGGTGGCTGTTGCTGAAACAGTCCCCTTACATTTTTGGCTTCATTCAAGCCCCCCAATGGCTGATGTTGAAAGTGAGATGCTTCTGTCTTTCTGGAATTATTTTGAAGCTTGTTTCTTCAAACTGTGCTACTGAGGGATTATTTTGCATTATTTTAGTTGCTCTGGGTTTTAATTTGTCTTTTATTTACACTTTTTTTCTTTAATATACATTGAACTTTATTCCTTCACTATTATTCTCCCACAGTTAAGTATCTTTAAAGCAGGGAAGATTGATGCTGAAGCTAATGAAGAACTTGGGATCAGATGGTTCCTTCTTAGAAAGGAACTTGGTTAGCACATGTCCATGGATACAGAAAACGATCTTTCAAGGAAACGTCTGGTTACAACGTTCAGTTAAAACAAGTTTAAGCTGTGGAGTGTTCTCCTGTGCTTCAGTTCAGTTCAGTTCAGTTGCTGAGTCATGTCCGACTCTCACCTGTCTCCTGGGTAACTCGGTGGGTGTCATGGAGATCTGGTAGTCATGGCGGTGGTTTAGTTGCTCAGTCCTGTCCGGCCCTTGCAACCCCGTGGACTGTTGCCTGCCAGGCTCCTCTGTCTATAGGATTCTCCAGGTAAGAATACTGGGGTGGGTTGCCATTTCCTTCCCCAGAGGATCTTCCTGACCCAGGGGTTGAACCCAGGTCTCCTGCATTGCAGGTAGATTTTTTAACCAACTGAGCTATGAGGAAACTGCCATGGAGATCTAGAGTATTCTATTTTATGGGAGAAGGAAAAGTATCTGAGTTAGAGACTAGAAGGAGGAAGTGTGAGCTGTGAATTCAGGGGGCTGCATATCAAATATTTGGCTTGATCGCCTACAGGTTTGGGCGTGCCAGGGCGGGCCTTGAGAGTGGAGCTAGGCAGTGACTACCGCAAGGTCTGTGGTTGGCCCTCGGGGCGCTTGTGACTAACAAGGGGCCATGCTGAATCCACCGCCAACGCTAGACACTCTCCTAGAGAGGGCGACGGTTTATCTTCGCCTCACTCGTCTCCTAGTTGCATTTCATACAATTACTTTTTCCTTGGGATTCTTTCCTTCCTCTTCCATCAAGCAATTCATTCTTTGAAGACCCCTGTTGTCCGTGACATCATTCAGAGGGAGACTTCAAGAAGATGCAGGACTCACGACCATTCTCTTGAGGAGCTCACAGTCCACAACCTGAAGGGACATGATTAGTATTCACTCATTTACTCAGCAAATATTTACCCAGTGCAGACCTGAGCCAGCACACCCTCGGCCATTAGTCTAGGGGTTGACAGATTAGTCAGCAGCCGTCGGGACTGACTATGGAGATTATTAGGATGACTGCCTCTGTAGATGATGGGGCTCCTGGTTTGGTTTTGTGGGGATCAGAAATGACTCTTTGGGAGAAATGACTTTGAAACCAACTGAAGTCCAGCAGGCACTGGCCACATCAAGAAAGCAGAGACAGGTTTCGGGCACGGTGTGTGCTGGCTTGGAGTCCATGAGAATATGGTCCATCTGGACCTGGAGGTAGTGATGGAATAGTGTCTGCTTAGCCACTGAATTCCCCAGGGAGGAGGAGGCAGCCTCCTAGGACCAGGTCACGTGATAGCTTATTTAAAATTGACTATATATGCATAAGTGCATGCATAATGCAAAATTACATCTATACAAAACATTTAACATGATATAAATGCACATACTAGAGAAGGCAATGGCACCCCACTCCAGTACTCTTGCCTGGAGAATCCCATGGGTGGAGGAGCCTGGTGCGCTGCAATCCGTGGGGTTGCGAAGAGTCGGACATGACTGAGTGACTTCACTTTCACTTTTCACTTTCATGCATTGGAGAAGGAAATGGCACCCCACTCCAGTGTTCTTGCCTGGAGAATCCCAGGGATGGGGGAGCCTGGTGGGCTGCCGTCTATGGGGTCGCACAGAGTTGGACATGACTGAAGTGACTTAGCAGTAGCAGCATATGCACATACAAGGCTTCCCTGGTGACTCAGATGGTAAAGAGCCTGCTTGCAGTGCAGCAAACCCAGGTATGATCCCCAGTTAAGGAAGATCCTTTGGAAAAGGGAATGGCAACCCATTCTACTACTCTTGCCTGGAGAACCCCATGGAAGAGGAGCCTGTTAGGCACAGTCCAAAGGGTTCCAAAGAGTTAGTCACAACTGAATGACTAATTCTTTCACTTTACATGTACATATAAATAAATATAAATGGATAGATAAATCTCTATGCAATTATTGAGCACTAGCTGGATGAAAGATTTCTCATGTATTAGATATGCTCCATGAATTCAGCTATTACAGGGGACATCCTGATATCATCGGCTTAATCCTAAGCTGAAGCCGAACTCTAGCTTTAACCCTATTCCAAACCCTACCCAAACCCTAAACATAAACCCAGCCCTAACCCTAACCCTAACCCTTGGCCACCTATGCAAAGAGCTGACTCATGGAAAAGACCCTGATGCTGGAGGGATTGGGGCAGGAAGAGAAGGGGATAACAGAAGATGAGATGGCTGGATGGCATCACCGAATCGATGGATGTGAGTTTGAGTGAATTCCAGGAGCTGATGATGGACAGGGAGGCCTGGCGTGCTGCAGTTAATGGTGTCGCAAAGAGTCAGACATGACTGAGTGACTGAACTGAACTGAACTGAACTGAACCCTAGCCCTAACCTCACCCTATCCCTAACCCTAACCGAGCCCTAACCCTAACCCTATCCCTAAACCTAACCCTATCCCTAAACCTAACCCTACCCTAACCCTAAGACTAACCCTAATGCTGACCCTAAACCAGACCCAGATATGATCCCTGGTTAAGGAAGATTCTTAGGAGAAGGGTAAGGCAACCCATTCTAGTACTATTGCCCGGAGACCCCATGAAAGAGGAACCTGGTAGGCAACAGTCCAAGGGGTTCCAAAGAATCAGTCATGAGTGATGACTAATTCTTTCCCTTGATCCTCTGGAGAAGGAAAAGGCAACCCACTCCAGTACTCTTGCCTGGAAAATCCCATGGACGGAGCAGCCTGGTAGGCTACATACAGTCCACGGGGATGCAAAGAGTTGGACACAACTGAACGATTTCATTTTCATTTTTCATAAATAAAGAGAAATGGAGAGATTAACCTCAATGCATTTATTGAGCACTAGCTGGATGCCAGTTTTCTCATAGACTAGATGTGACCCATGAGTTCAGTTTCTTGCAGGGGACATCCTGCTATCATCCCACCCTAACCCCAATACTAACCTGAAGCAGAACCCTAACCCTGATCCTATTCCAAACCCTATCCCTAACCCTAACCCCAGCCCTAACCCTAGCTCTAACCCTAACCCTAACCCTAACCTAGTACAGAAACTGAGCTGCAGGCAGATTAGGAATCTGGAGCTCGGATGTGAAGCCAGGCAGCCTGGCATTCAAGCTTCCTCTTAACCATGGCTCTCTGCACCCTGCACAGTGTGAGAAGCAAGTATAGGCCCCATCTTCTCCCCAACAGTGGTGTGTTGGCGCCAACTGCCAAATGCCCAAGAGGGAGGCTTAGCATCCATCAGCATCTCATCACCTGCTCAGCCTTTGGGACCCGAGTCAGCTTCCTGAGGCTGCTGCCCTTGGGAGGGGCTGGGTCCATCTCAAACCAGCCGTTTGCATCCATACCTCTGCTCCTTGGCGTGGACCCCAAAGGTCTTAGATGTGGTCACCAGCCAAGTAATGAAGGGAGAGTGGAGGGAAAGTCTCCAATTTCTTTTAGCTGAACAGTTATTTTAGGACAAATTGATTTGGGCTGTTTTTCCCAGGCCGGACTGGGTGAGGAGCTGTCTGGACCATTGCCGGCGCTGGGCCAGGAGCTGACGGCAGGACGGCCAGCCCTTTATCCTCAGAGCAGGATATGCAGTCCTCTGTCCTCGCGTCCCTGAGGAGCTGAGCCGCGTTTTCCTTGCCGCTCAGACTGAGGAATCTGAAGCTGGCAGCGCCAGGTTGAAAGCCCACCAGTGCCCTCCTCTGCAGAGTGCCTGTGAATCAGCCAAACTGGGCTCTACCTGCCCCAAGAGGAGGCTGTCTCTTTCTGCTCCAGTGGCCTCAGTCGGGGCCCTTGCCATTCATTCAATTTTATGTCACACGCTCCTTGGGGATGCCTTTCCTTCTGCCCTGGCGGGGACACAGCTCAGTGACCAGCCCCCAAGGCGTCAGGTACCACTGCGCACGATCTTCAGGGAGCCGTGGAAGTGCCCCCCAGTGTGGTCATCTCCAGAGTTCAGAGAACTGATGTGTCCAGAGACCACGGAGGGTGGAATGCCCGACTCCCAACCTCCCCCTCAGCATCCCACCCTTGGGCACTCAGGCTCCTCCCCCAGCTGTGCAGGCACCAGCTTTACCCGACACCTGTTGGGGGTGTGGCTTCTGTCCCCCGGTTTGTTCATTCTGTCCCACGGTTTGTTCACGTGCTCAGGTAAGGCCGGACCTCCTGCAGAACCAGGCAAAAGCACCTCCACCTCTGTGTTGGTGGCAGTGGTTCTCCCCACCGTATCAAGGCTCTGAATTCAGGACGTGACCAACTTTCCAAGGTCATGAATCCTCAGGTCAGCAAGACTCCCAAAATAAGGGAATGCGTGATCATTCAGATAACAGATTTGGACACGTTTTCTGCCAGGGTGCTGCTGAGAATGCTTGGCAATGGAAATACATTCCAGACAGAGCCTGAAGCAAAAATGAGCCACCGGAGCATCTGCAAACTTCCAGTCACCAAATATCTTAAGAATTTCCAAATACTTTTCCTAAAATATTTTTTCTTCTGCACATAATGAGATTAATTTCCTCATTATTTCTAGTATTTTTTAAAATTGGTAACACTTTAAGAGTCTGGTCATTATACTTTCATCTGGTATTCATGGAAATAGCGGTGATCATAATGAGTTCACTTGGTATGCATGTGGTTGTCACATGCACTTTCATAAAGCTACCATTGTAACGCAGGTTTCCTTTGGCTGCGTGCCTTTTTATGGTGTCAACTAATTCATCCGATCTGATTCCGCAGCCTCCAGGAGAAAGTGTCATCCAGGGAACTGGGGCTTTGTCTCAAACCAGCTAAGGTGCATCAGAAAATAGCCTGGTACAGCTGTCGCCTTGCACCTTGCAGATTAATGCCCATATCCAATCGCATTAGACCCCCTGGAAGTTCTTTATCCCCTGCCTTCTCCTTCTAGCACACCCAGCCTGGCTGATGACCTTCCCTAAATGCTGATTGAATTCTAGAGAATTTGAGTAGATTTCAGGATTCTCTAAGCCACCCAAGCTGTCTCCCCTTCAGGACAAGGAGGACAAATTGGGTCCTGGTTCCCTTGCTTCAGTGTGGTATCAGCCGCTTGTCTTCATCAAGGATGTCCCCGGTCTAGTGGCCAATTCATGTTAACACAACATAGAGATTAATCCTACTAGCTTAATGATAAATAAGATCATGTTGTCGTTGTTCAGTCACTAAATCGTGTCCAACTCTTTGCGATCCCAAAGACTGCAGCATGCCAGGCTTCCCTGTCCTTCGCTATCTTCCGGAGTTTGCTCAAATTCACGTCCATCAAGTCCATTCAAGCATCAAGTGATGCTATCTAACCATCTCATCCTCTGCCACTCCCTTCTCTTTTGCCTTCAACCTTCCCCAGCGTCAAGATGTTTTCCAATGAGTCGGCTCTTCACGTTGAAATTGGGAATGAAACCAGGACAGAGTCCTTACCATCAGTGTGAAGTGGGGTGGAGCAGCCTTGTACTTTCTCGGTGTGGCTTCACAGCATGCTTCTCCACCCTGCTGGCGTTTTATGCACTCAACAACCTTGAGAGATGCGAATGGCAAAGATGATGCTTAGGAAAGAGGGCATGCGAGCAGTTATCCCCCTGCTAGGACTGCTGCCTCTGTCCCCCCAGGAAGAGGAGAAGCATCTTCTTCATGGGGAGACTGGTAAGTGCTGTGGTCCATCACAGAGTGGAGGTCCTGTCCCGCAGTCAGGACACATGTTCCAGCAGCTGAGCCAGGGCACAGGGAAAAGTGACATTCCTCCAAGAGTGGGTATGGAGAAGCGGGTCCCTGCAGGACAAGTCACGGGTAGGTCACCTTCAGTGCTTCTCCTTGGGCATCACAGAACTCATATCCTGGGGACGTGACCGAGTCTTTGTGAACCAGTTCACAGCTTGAGCTTCCGGGTCCGACAGTAGGAACTCAGAGCATGACAACAGAGGAATTCTGGGGGGAGAAGACGCTGATGGGAAGGCCGTCACCGACGTCCTTTCATTTTGATTTTCTCTTATGTTTTCCTGTCCCTAATCAAATGCATTATCACATATTTAGTTTAATTACCATATCAGGAGGAAATCCACTTTTACTGATACAATTAAAAGACTAGCAAATAGTGTCTTACAAGTGGCTTGGAGCCACATTAACAAAATGTGATAGTAATTGATGTGAGAGTCACATGATCTGATGGCAAAATGGGTTGTTTTAATTGTGTCAGGGGGAATCCTCTGCCTGGTTCTTCTCAGGCACGCTCAGCCACGCTCCAGGCAATAAAGGTGCCACTTATGTGTGCCTGGGGTTCAGGCAGTACAGGAGGTGAGACGTGCTCATGGCTCCTGGGATGAGATTCTGGGGTCCAGTTCACCCATCCTTGCCTGATTCACATGCAGACATGTCTGCTGGATAGAAAATATTTCACTGAAATTAGTTAAAAACACAACGATAACCATAGCAGCAGAAACCCACTGCATACTCAGTTCAGATACTCTAGTACCCACATGTATGCTAAGTTGCTTCAATCATGTCCAACTCTGCAACCCTAGGTACTGAAGCCCACCAGGCTCTTCTGTCCATGGGATTCTCCAGGCAAGACTACTGGAGTGGGTTGCCATGCCCTCCTCCAGGGGATCTACCTGACCCAGGGATTGAACCCGCATCCCTTATGGCTCCTGCATTGACAGGCAGGCTGTTTACCACTAGCACCACCTCAGAAGCCCATTTTGGTACCTAGACCTTGATAAATCAAGTGCATATATTTTTAAGTAAAGCCAGAGAATGATTTCTATTTTTTTTTTGCATTTTTATGAATTGCCTTTGTAATATCAGTACTTTCAAACTAAAAGCTATTCAAATATGTATTAAATATCTTCACATGACAGCGGAATGGGCCATCTCTCCACAAAGCCAGCGCACTATTAATTTCTTCACAAAATATCTGAACAGCATTTTTCAATTAATTTTTTTCGTGTTGTGTTTGCCTCCACCTGACACCACAGATGTGATGTTGTCTTTTTCACAGCTGGAGACCAACTAAAACGGCCTCTGGGATAATGTGAATATGTCAAGCAGCAAAGAATATGGCATTTAAAGCGAGAGAATTCCTATCTTCTCTTGCTTCTCGTGACGAAACTTTGCCCTTTTCTCATGTTCCTTTCCTAGCTCGTTGAGATGAGTGTCTACAATTCCTGACCTACCAATTAGTTCCTGAATGAGCAGGTTGGAAAACCACCCTGTGTCACACCCACGGCTAATACCCTCACTCGTGGGACCTTGACCCCAGCCAGCCAGCCTTCTCCTGGTCTGCGGTGTGATTAATAGTTCCACACTGGTCTAATTGCAGTCTGCCTGTGGATCCTGATCAGAGTGTTCCCCATCGACTCTGGAGCCATCTCAGACTCTGAGTGCTCACCACCAGCACAGTGGAGCCTGCACGTGTGCCTGTGTGTTCATTCACGTGTGTGCATCCGTGTGTGCAGAGCATTTCCGGTCAGGAGTCACCCTGATCTTTGTCAGCAGTGTATATCCGGTCACACCTTGGTCCTAGGACTCGAACGTGATTTAATGAATTTACAGTCTGTATCCCTGGCTCTGTCTACATAACTTCCAAACAAATGGGAAGGAACATAAATTCACTTAGACTGATGATTTTGCATTAGAAAGGCCAGGAAAACCTGTTGTTTGGATTTAATTGATGTAAAAATTAGACTTGGTCTAATGGGTGGACTTGTGTAAATATTTGGCAATGGTGGCTCCAGCCTGTTTGCCAGAAGTGATGCTGATTATTTTCCTCTAAAAGCTCCCCCAGACCCCGAGCTCTTACCTCTCAGCTTGTTGGCTACAGCCTCATGGTATTTTATGGATGGTCTTCAGTGGAGTATGTTTAATTGTGTGGGCAAAAATGGTAAAAGCTGTGTGAGGTTTTATCCTGTCTTCTCTCTCTTTTGCTTGACTTACACGCTGCATCCATTACTGTTAATCAAAGAAGGTGATCTGCTCATCTTTTTAGTTAATTATTTACTCAGCTAAAATAATTTATTGACCATCTACTCTGAACAATAACCCTTAAAACCCATTTATTCATTCACTCATTCAACAAATAATCATAAGAACACTTCGTGACTCCCTTAGAGAACTTCATGAATCCCTTAAGAGAGGTGGAAAAAGTACGTCTTCCCCAGCTCTTAGAGAATATCACTGCCTATGAAGTGACAAAAACAGCAAAATGAGCATCTACGGTGCCATCCTGGCATTTCCCCCAGCTAGGGGATACTCACTCACCTGTCTTGGAGAAGGGAGGATGCCAATTTTTACCTCTCCAAAGGACAGGTGTCTCCTGGCCCCCGTGTGTGCCTCACTCATGGGCAGAACCATCCATGAGTCTGAGATCTTCACTAGGAAACTGTGCTGTGAGTCCTGTGAGATAAAGACCCGTGAGTCAGTCATTTGTCTCCTCTGGCACGTGTGACTGAGGACCTTCCATTTGTCAGATAATTTGATGACTGTCTGATGAGGTGAAGATCCTATTCCCTTCCATCTAATCTGGGTAGACAGGAATATACCAGGCAAAACCAATAAAGGAAATTCAGTGCGGAGCTACCTTAGCTGGGAGGATCAGAGACATTCTCTACGGATGTTACTTTCAAGCTAAAACCCAATGAGGACAAAGAAACAGTTATATAGAAACCTAGGGAAGAACATTTGATAAATAAAGAACAGATAATTAGCAAGAAAAAGACTCAAAAGAGAAAAGAAGAAAAGGCAGAGGCTGAACCCTAATAGGAGGGTGGGTGAACCATAGACTGTTTCAACGTGGCAGTGAGCAGTGGAGGGATATTCTGGACCAGAGGAAAGTTTCCATATGTGTTTAATTGTAGCGGAAAATCCATGGAGGACTTTACAAGGGAGAGCATCACAAGTGGATTCAAGGTTTTGAAAGTTCCCTCTAAGAGTGGAGACTGGATCTCGGAGTGGGTGGAGGGCAAGACTGGAAGCTGGAAGGCTCTCAAGATGATTCAGCTATGCTTATGCCTTAAATGTCCTACTGACCTTAGCTGAGTTCTTAGTGAAAGATGTCCTCTGCCTTCAGGTGTCCTCAGTGAACCTCAGCTCAGACCTACGGGGATGGTAGATGTGAAGCCAGTGGCATGGTCCCTCAGTCAAGAGTGCTTCTACAGCTCGGGTGGTGTGTGTACATTCAGGTTGTCGAGACTTGGGGCCCGACCACCAAGCAGACAAGCCCTCGGTGCAGACAAGCTCAGCTCCCGTGCACTGGGCACCACTTTCCCCAGCAGCCAACGAGGGTGATGCTCACTCACAGCAGTCCACCTCTCAGTGCTAAGGAGGCATAGCTGGTGATGACGTCATCCTCATACACGATGCAAGAATTTGTTTCGTACTGAGAGTAATATACAGCGACTGCTGGAGCATTTACGTCCCTACACCACTTTAAACTTTGAGAGATGCCTTGAGAATCTGTAGAAAGAGACACAAGCCCTCTATAAATGCCACAGTGAACATAACTTGCTTTCTGTCCTCTCGGTCATCACTCCACCGTTCCTTCCTCTAGGCGTTATTCTCATTTCAATCAAGTGTCTCTCTTGGGACCACCCGTCCCAGGATCCACCCAGTGAGTAGAGCAGTTGGTCTAAACAGTGGCTTGTGACCCAGAAAGGACCACGCGTAGCCCATGTGACAGCTGATATGTGTGCCTTGCAGGAGAAAAATGCCTGTCTCCACCAGGCTCTGAGGCTGTGAATTCCAGGCTGTTCTTGGCTACCTTTTCTCATGCGTGGAGCCTGCCTGCCTGTCTGTCTGCAGAATAAAGCCTAGATCAGATCAGTCACTCAGTCGTGTCCGACTCTTTGCGACCCCATGAATCGCAGCATGCCAGGCCTCCCTGTCCATCACCAATTCCCAGAGTTCACCAAGACTCACGTCCATCGAGTCAGTGATGCCATCCAGCCATCTCATCCTCTGTCATCCCCTTCTCCTCTTGCCCCCAATCCCTCCCAGCATCAGAGTCTTTTCCAATGAGTCAACTCTTCACATGAGGTGGCCAAAGTACTGGAGTTTCAGCTTTAGCCTCATTCCTTCCAAAGAAATCCCAGGGCTGATCTCCTTCAGAATGGACTGGTTGGATCTCCTTGCAGTCCAAGGGACTCTCAAGAGTCTTCTCCAACACCACAGTTCAAAAGCATCAATTCTTTGGTGCTCAGCCTTCTTCACAGTCCAACTCTCACATCCATACATGACCACAGGAAAAACCATAGCCTTGACCAGATGGACCTTTGTTGGCAAAGTAATGTCTCTGCTTTTGAATATGCCATCTAGGTTGGTCATAACTTTCCTTCCAAGGAGTAAGCGTCTTTTAATTTCATGGCTGCAGTCACCATCTGCAGTGATTTTGGAGCCCAGAAAAATAAAGTCTGACACTGTTTCCCCATCTATTTCCCATGAAGTGATGGGACCAGATGCCATGATCTTCGTTTTCTGAATGTTGAGCTTTAAGCCAACTTTTTCACTCTCCTCTTTCACTTTCATCAAGAGGCTTTGGAGTTCCTCTTCACTTTCTGCCATAAGGGTGGTGTCATCTGCATATCTGAGGTTATTGATATTTCTCCCGGCAATCTTGATTCCAGCTTGTGTTTCTTCCAGTCCAGCGTTTCTCATGATGTACTCTGCATATAAGTTAAATAAACTGGGTGACAATATACAGCCTTGAAGTACTCCTTTTCCTATTTGGAACCAGTCTGTTGTTCTATGTCCAGTTCTAACTGTTGCTTCCTGACCTGCATACAAATTTCTCAAGAGACAGATCAGGTGGTCTTGTATTCCTATCTCTTTCAGAATTTTCCACAGTTTATTGTGATCCACACAGTCAAAGGCTTTGGCATAGTCAATAAAGCAGAAATAGATGCTTTTCTGGAACTCTCTTGCTTTTTCCATGATCCAGCGGATGTTGGCAATTTGATCTCTGGTTCCTCTGCCTTTTCTAAAACCAGCTTGAGCACACGGTTCACATATTGCTGAAGCCTGGCTTGGAGAATTTTGAGCATTACTTTACTAGCGTGTGAGATGAGTGCAATTGTGTGGTAGTTTGAGCATTCTTTGGCATTGCCTTTCTTTGGGATTGGAAAGAAAACTGACCTTTTCCAGTCCTGTGCCCACTGCTGAGTTCTCACAATTTGCTGGCATATTGAATGCAGCACTTTCACAGCATCATCTTTCAGGATTTGGAATAGCTCAACTGAAATTCCATCACCTCCACTAGCTTTGTTCATAGTGATGCTTTCTAAGGTCCACTTGACTTCACATTCCAGGATGTCTGGCTCTAGGTCAGTGATCACACCATCGTGATTATCTGGGTCGTGAAGATCTTTTTTGTACAGTTCTTCTGTGTATTCTTGCCACTTTTTCTTAATATCTTCTGCTTCTGTTAGGTCCATACCATTTCTGTCCTTTATCGAGCCCATCTTTGCATGAAATGTTCCTTTGGTATCTCTGATTTTCTTGAAGAGATCTCTAGTCTTTCCCATTCTGTTGTTTTCCTCTATTTCTTTGCACTGATCACTGAAGAAGGCTTTCTTATCTCTTCTTGCTATTCTTTGGAACTCTGCATTCAGATGTTTATATCTTTCCTTTTCTCCTTTGCTTTTTGCTTCTGGAGACCCAAAAGGGATGAAAAGAAGATGTGAGGGGGAGAAAGAGAGAAAAAGGAGAGAAGACTCCTAGTCTCTCAGCTTTTTCAATCTGTAATGCCAGTTTCCTTCTGGGCCACGTGAACTAAAACATTCATGTTTTGCAAAAGTTATTTGACTCAGGTTCTTGTCCCTCCTCACAAGCCCCGACTGATAGCCGCAGCTATGTGTGTTCAGTGAGAGCCTACAAGTTTCCACGTGCTTCAGACACCCTAAGCATTGGACTGAGCCCAGACTTTCCCTGCCCCCAGCCCATTGGAGAGGGGAATCTACACACTGGCTTCCTCCTATCACTAGCCAAGAGCCGGCAACACAAGCTTTGATGACCATGTAGTAACTTACTCACCTGGCCCCTCCTAAATCTCATCATGGGAGAAGTCAGTGACTCAGGATGTTGAGAACAAGGCCAGGTCCTCCGCGGCCCTGCCTTCTGCATCATCTTCCAGCACTCATTCTGCCCAATTTATCAGACAGCTCTTGCCTCTGTGAACCAGTCTGACTGGTTCATTTCTCCATATGTTTTGTGATCTCATCTCTTACTAATGTCTCTAGGACTCTGCCTTCCACTGGGGTCAGACATGCTGTCTCCTGGCTGGTTTGTTTCCCAATCCCTTTCCTAGAGACTGAAGTTTGCCCTCCTTCAATCTGTCAGCATCTCTCATTTTCAGAAGAGCCCTTTAAAAATCTATCCTCAAAAGAGCAACTGCTTCTCTCACCGTATGAATGACTTTGGACACAGAGTCGTTGAGGATCTCGTTTTCCTTTCTGATATCCTAACTTTCGCAGTCGGTTCTACGGCACCTTAATTCCCTGCGACTCCCATCGTATCTAAAGTCCAAATTGTTGCCATCTCTATCGTAACACCTGAGCCTACCTTTTGTTTCTTTTGTGTGAAATGTTTGGTCTCCCTTCTCAAGAGAAGTTCTCTCAATCAGGCAGTTGGCTGCCTGCTGATGTTTTAGATGAATCAGCAAATGGTATTTAACGTTCTGAGAAGTATCTTGTCTCATGGTGCTCTTTCCTTTTGGGACCTGTTGAACTCCAGGCAGAAGAGCAAAGGACTGAGAAGGGGAAGAAATAGACTGGGAGTTTGAAATTAGTAGATGCAAACTATTACTTATAGAATGGAGAATCAACAGGTCCTAGTGTATAGCACAGGGAGCTATACCCAATATCCTGGGATAAACCATGATGGAAATGAATATAAAGAAAGAATGTGTATATAACTAAGTCACTTTGCTGGATAGCAGAAATTAACACAACATGGAAAATCAACTGTATTCCAACTAAAAACAAAGAAAGAAAGAAAAGCAAAGGAGCCAAAGCCCACAGGCATGCTGGCATGCTGATGAACAAAGAAAGAAAGATAAGCAAAGGAGCCAAAGCCCACTGGCATGCTGGCATGCTAATGAACTTGCAGTTGAGCTGCTGGTTTGCTGGACTCGCAGTCTGGGTCTTTTCCTCTTTGGACGTGACTTTGGCTCATCCGCAGGGCTCGTCCCTTTGCAATGCCATTGGACAAAGGCTCTTCTTTGCCTGAACTCCTGCCCGGAGTTTGCAAGCTTGGAGCATCTCCGGTCTTGGGTGTGGAGATGCAGTCTGGACTGAAGGTTGGCTGCATCTATTCCCCTGTCACTGACACAAACCTGGAACTGAGCAACCTGAAACTTGGATTTCTCCTTCCTATGAGTGTGTGCTTTTTAAATGAATGGCATGCGGCAGGTTAAGTCACTTCAGTCTTGTCTGACTCTTTGTGACTCTATGTGACTCTATGGACTCTAGAACCTACCAGGCTCCTAGTCTTTGGGATTCTCCAGGCAAGAATACTGGAGTGGGTTACTATTTCCTCTTCCAAGAGATCTTTCCGGCCTGGGGATCGAACACTGGTCTCCTGTTTCCTGCCCTGGCAGGCAGGGTCTTTACCACTAGCACCACCTGGGCAGCCATTTAAATAAATATTTTAATGTAAACGAGTCATGCCTTGAGGGGATCTTTGCAAAGGGGCTTCGAATGAGCCAACAACCTCCATGCCCAAGTAGTCCTTTTAGTTACATATGACGTTATTCGGGAAGGCACAGATTGTCCGCCACCATCTCCTTGAAATCTCAAGCGAAACATCTGTTTCCAGAGGCAGATAAGGTGCTTTATTTGCTTCCTTTCAAGATGCAGTAAATCAGGAAAGTCACAGGGAAAGATTAGAACTCAGTAGGATGGTAAGAAAGAAGATCTCCAGGCACTTGCTCTAAGTGGGAAACTTCCCTTTCATTTTAGGACAATCCTTTATAAATGGACAGTCTATGGGCCCAAGAAACCTCCTTGCCTGTGGGGCCTGGAAGGAGAGCTCCTCTCCACAACAAACTTGATCCCCAGGCCACAGTTGCAAATCAATCTCCCAGGACCTTAAAAATGGCAGTCTCTCTCCTTGTTCAGTCACAGAGTTGTGTCCAGCTCTTTACAACCCCATGGACTGCAGCACACCAGGCTTCCCTGTCCACCATCTCCCAGAGTTTGTTCAAACTCATGTCCATTGAGTCGGTGATGCCATCCAACCATCTCATCCTCTGTCATCTCCTTCTCCTCCTGCCTTCAGTCTTTCCCAGCATCAGGGTCTTTTCCTAAGTAATGGTATTCAGAAGGTGCAAGGGGAAATCTAAATTACAATTCCCAAACCTTCCAGTCTGAAACTAAATTAAGGCTACAGCCATCAAAGCCTGGCAAAGGAGACCACTAGGTAATTCCACCTGTTGAATTATGGTTTCCCCTCTAAAACACCATGGCTCCAACTCAAGTTAGGGGCTCCCTGCTCCCAGGCTCTCTAATGACACAGAGGACTCACAGACACAAGGCTGCAGGATGTCGAAATTAAGTGTAGACAACGGGCAGTTCTTCAGAGGGTGAAGAAACTTGTATCTAATTTTCAAGGGCTCTGCTTCATCTCAGTAGGGTAGTTAGCTATAACCCTCCTATAAGCAATGAAAGCAATACACTTGCTCTTAAGCTTTAACAGGAATGGTTAAAGCTTTAATGTTCAACAGGAATGGTTTTCCGGGAATTGGTGTCTTTCACTGCTCTTATCAATATCTTAAAATCCCCTGTGGAGCCTTCTCCCCTTTCTCCAGAGCGCTGTAATTTGGAGGCAGGTCTACACACTGGGTTTGTGGAAGGAGGAGCATCTTGCCTTCAGAACGCACTCCCGCAGGGGATGTGCCCACCTCACTGGCTCTCACTCCTGGCTGAGACTCCACCAGGTTACTTTCTACTCTGCAAATCGAAAAGCAGTTCCACCCCTGCACTTTCTGGACCAAGTCACTTTAAACCTTTATGTCATGCCTCTATTACACGGGCAGATCGCCAGCTTAATTACCTGAAGTCATTAGTACCCCTTGTATCTGAAGGAAGAAAGTCAAACCCACCGCTTGAGCTGCAGGGGAGCCTCAGACACGTCAACAATAGCTGGGATTGGGTTGCATTTATCGTCTGAATTCGACTTATCTGACGCCTTCATTTTGGAGCTTTCCTTTTCTCTTTCTAATCCCTGCAAAACGTGTTTGTGAAGCAAAGGCTGCTTTTCCCTGAGAATGAATAGCATACTTCCCCCTAAACAGAGGAAAGTCAATGCCCTCTTGTTTCGCAAGGCTGGGAGGTACCCGTGGACCCCAGAGGCTCCACTGCCAGCCTCATTCTCCACCAAATCCAGCTCATGTTTTCTGTTCTTTTGAGAGCTGCTCTTGCCTCCGTGATCGTGGCTGTAATTACACAAATGATCTGCTCCAATGTCACTTCCAGTCAAAGGTGTCATCTAAAATTAAAAATTCATGTAAAATCTGGAGATGCAACTTTTAAGCAGACAGTGGAGACCTGATCTGATTTTACAATCAACGTTTTACTTAACCCTTTCATGCCTCTTGGACTATGTGTAGGAGATGGGAGATTTCAGGGACCCGGCCACCTGGAAGATGCCTGTGTGAATTTGCTAAGGCTACTGATGCAAAATACCATGGGCTGGCAGCTGATAGAACAGAAATTATTTTCTCACAATTCTGGTGGCTATCAGCCCAAGGTCAAGCTGTCAGCAGGGTTCATTTTTTTGTTTTTTCCTGAGGTCTCTCTCTGGGGTTTGTAGATATCTATGTTCTCCCTGAATTTTTATGTGGGTGACCCTCTGTATGTGTCTGGGTCCAAATTTCCTCTTTTTATAAGGACCCCAGTTACACTGGATTAGGATCCACTCTAATGAACTCATTGTAGCTTAATTATAATTCTAAAGACCCTATCTCCAAAGATAGTCACGTTCTGAAGTTCTGGGGTTAGTGCTCCATCACATCAAAAGCTATACTTCATATCTATTTTGAGTTAGCTTTTGTATAATGTATGTGATATACGAAATTAAAAGACGCTTACTCCTTGGAAGGAAAGTTATGACCAACCTAGATAGCATATTCAAAAGCAGAGACATTACTTTGCCAACAAAGGTTCATCTGGTCAAGGCTATGGTTTTTCCTGTGGTCATGTATGGATGTGAGAGTTGGACTGTGAAGAAAGCCGAGCACCGAAGAATTGATGCTTTTGAACTGTGGTGTTGGAGAAGACTCTTGAGAGTCCCTTGGACTGCAAGGAGATCCAACCAGTCCATTCTGAAGGAGATCAGCCTTGGGATTTCTTTGGAAGGAATGATGCTAAAGCTGAAACTCCAGTACTTTGGCCACCTCATGCGAAGAGTTGACTCATTGGAAAAGACTCTGATGCTGGGAGGCATTGGGGGGCAGGAGGAGAAGGGGACGACAGAGGATGAGATGGCTGGATGGCATCACTGACTCGATGGACGTGAGTCTGAGTGAACTCCGGGAGTTGGTGATGGACAGGGAGGCTTGTCATGTTGCGATTCATGGGGTCGCAAAGAGTCGGGCACAACTGAGCGACTGAACTGAACTGCACTGATGGGATATATGATGAAGTTAATATTTTTTCATATGAATGTACAACTGTTGAAAAGCTATCCTAACTATATTTAATTGCCTTTATAGTTTGATCAAAAATCAACTGACTTCCCAGGTGGGTTCACTGGCAGATTCTACAAAACATTTGAGGCAGATTATACCAATTCTCTATAATTTCTTCCAGGATAGAAGCAGAAGGAACACTTCCTAACTCATTCTATAAGGTAATATTACCCTAATACCAAAATCAGGGGAAGACATTACAAGAAAAGGAAGCTACAGACCAACATCTCTCATGAATATAGATGAAAAAATTCTCAAAAATATTAGCAAATAGAATCCAAACAAGTATAAAAACTATACACCACCAACAAGTAGGACATATGCCAGGTATGCAAGGCTGGTCATCTATTCACATACAGAAAACAAAACAAAACAAGATATAATCTAGACACAGACCTTATGCCCTTCACAAAAATTAACTCAAATGAGTCACGGATGTAAAGATATAAAGGTAAAATGTAAAGCTATAAATCTCCTAGAAGATAAGAAAGGAGAAAATCTAGATAACCTTGAGTTTGCTGCTGCTGCTGCTGCTAAGTCACTTCAGTCGTGTCTGACTCTGTGTGACCCCATAGATGGCAGCCCACCAGGCTCCCCCATGCCCGGGATTCTCCAGGCAAGAACACTGGAGTGGACTGCCATTTCCTTCTCCAATGCATGAAAGTGAAAAGTGAAAGTGAAGTTGCTCAGTCGTGGCCGAGTCTTAGAGACTCCATGGACTGCAGCCTATCAGGCTCTTCCGTCCATGGGAGTTTCCAGACAAAAGTACTGGAGTAGGGTGCCATTGCCTTCTCCAACCTTGAGTTTAACAATGCCTTTTTAGATATAACAACAAAGGCACAATCTAGGAAATAAATAATTGGTAAACTGGACTTCATTAGAGCCAAAACTCTACTCTGCTAAAGACAATGCCAAAAGAATAAAATAACAAGCCATAGACTGGGAGAAGAGACTTGCCAAAGACACATCTGATAAAGAACTGTTACCCAAAACATGCAAAGAACTCTTAAAACTCAGCAATAAGAAAACAAATAAGCCAATTAAAAAACAGGCCAAAAATCTTAATAGACACCTCATCAAGGAAGATACACAGATGGCAAATAAGAACATGAAAAGTTGCTGAACATCATATGCTATTGGGGAAAAGTAGTTTAAGACAACAATGAGATATCAGTACACATCTATTAGAATGGTCAAAATCTGAAACACTGAGAAATCCAAACACTGGTGAGGAAGTGGAGCAACAGGAACTCTCATTCATTGCGGGTAGAAATACAAAATGGTGCAGCTACTTTGGATGACTGCTGGCTTCTTATAAAATCATTTATACTCCCACCATACAATCCAGCAATCATGCTCCTTGGTATTTACCAAAACAAGCTGAAAACTTATGTTCACACAAAAATCTGCACTTGGATGTTTACAGCTGCTTTATTCATAACTGCAAAAACTTAGAAGCAACCAAGATATCCTTCAGTAACTGAATGGATAAGCTGTGGCACACCAGACAATGGGGTATTATTCAGCATTAAAAACGAATGAGCTATCTAGCCATGAAAAGACATGGAGGAATCTTAAAGGCCTATTGCTATGTGAAAGAAGTTAATCTGAAAAGATTAACTTGATTGATTTAATGCTTGCTTGATTCATCTATACAATATTTAGGAAAAGGCGAAATTGTGGAGACAGTAAAACAATCATGTCAATGATTGTCAGGGGACTGGGTTGGGGGAGATAAATAAGCCAAGCACAGAGGAATTTTAAGGCAGTGAAAATACTCCATAAGATCTTATAATGGATCTATGGATCCATGTCATCATATATTTGTTTAACCCCATACAACATGGACTTCCCAGTTGACACTAATCATAAAGAACCTGCCTGCCAGGAGACACAGAGTGTGCCTTGGGTTCGAGCCTTGGGTCAGGAAGATCCCCTGAAAGAGAGCATGGCAACCCACTCCAATATTCTTGCCTGCAGAATCTCATGGACAGAGGAGTCTGGTGGGCTACAATGCATAGGACTGCAAGGAGTTGGACACAACTGAAATGACTTAGCATGCGTGCATACAACGTACACCACCAGGAATGAAGCCTAAAGTGAACCACGGACTGTGGGTGCCTACAATGTGTCAGCGTAGGTTCATCCTTGGTGAAAATTGCAGCACTCTGGTGAGCTGATAATGAGGAATGCTATGCCTGTGTGGAGGCACAGGGCATACAGGAGATCTCTGTACCTCCTTCTCAATTTTGTTGTAAACCTTAAAGTGTCCTAAAAATATAATATCTTTTAAAAAAGATCAATTGTTTATATTCAAGGGGGTGTATTTCTGGACTCTGTATTTAGTGCCATTGATCAATGCACCTGTGATTTCACCAATACCACACTGTTTTGTTTACTAATCAATGCACCTGTGATTTCACCAATACCACACTGTTTTGTTTACTATAGCTTTATAATATGTCTTAAAGTTGGGCAGTGTGAGCCCTTCAATTTCATTCTTCTTTTTCAAAATTGTTTTGGCTGTTCTCTTTTGTTTCACCATATATATTTTCCAGTCAGCTTACTAGGAGCTACAAAAAATTCTGTTAGGGTTTTATTAGAAGTGTGTTAAATGTATAGGTCAGTTTGCGGAAAATGAACACCTTGACTATCCTGAGTCTTCTAGCCATAAATATGGGTGTCTCTACTCTTACTTAAGTCAAATTTCTTTCACTAGCATTTTGTAGTTTGACACAAGAACCTTTATTGAGAGTCACATGTAAATATTTTCTGTGGTTTGGTCAATGGTTTTTCTTTTAATGTGCTTTGTTTTGTTGCTCAGTCGTGTCCAACCTTTGCAACCCCATGGACACAGATAACCAGGCTCCTCTGTCCATGGGATTTTCCAGGCACGCATGCTGCAGTGGGTAGCCATTTCCTTCTCCAGGAAAGCTTTCTGATCCAGGGATTGAACCCTGGTCTCCTGTACTGCAGGCAGGCTCTTTGTCTGCAAATGCAGCTTTATTTCTTTTCTTTTCCTGATCTGAATGACTTTTAATTCTTTTTCGTGCTTTATTACACTAGCCAAGATTTTATTTTTACTTGTTTCATTTTTTTTCTCATTTTTTAATAAATGAGGCAAATTTACTTAGAATGCCCAAGGACTTACCCAAAGTCACACAGTAGTTGTCATAATAAAAGAAGCTGGAATCCAGATGCTTGATATTAGTTCCAATCTACTTCCAGCTCTGTCCCAGGAGACAACAGACACAAAAGAGAAAGGGTATCGTCAGGATATTTATGTAGTTTTTCTATTGACTTTGCAATAACGTTTGATTAAACTTCATCACTGACGATGTGGCCCCCTCCCTCTTACGGTTTTAAAGTCAAGCAGTATCTAGGGTGACTTGGGGACTCAGCCCTGATGAGGCGGTCATTTCCAGCCGTGAAAACTCCCAGTGGTCACTGTGCAGTCCCCAGCCTTGCAGAGCAAATTCTGAGTGCTTTTAAGGTGATGAGGTGAATGAAGAAGTTAAAGCAGGTGGTGGATTTTGCCCAGGCCTCCTTCCATTAGCAGCATCACTCTCCCCTCTCTGGGGGCCCCGGAAGGTGGTGATGGTGATTCAGAAATGTCCACTGCAATTTAGCTCACCCACTCATGGTTGCTGTTGTGGGGCTGGAAATATGAACTCTACTGACTGGAGTGAGTGACAGCACGCTGGCCGCACCAGCCGGTATCACTGGCCCAGCAAAGCCATGTCCCCAGGCAAGGTCTGAAGGGGACGGAGGCACGTACGGCTGGATGCTCAGCATCTTCGCTAACAGGCCTGGCATACCACCCGGTTTTCTGCTCCAGGATCATCTCTTCCCTGGAAAAGAGCCCTCCTATCCATTAAGTGGTCTGACTCAGGAAGAGCCCAGGACGGGGCCCCTGGACACTTCCCTGCACCTTCCCCCATGACCTCTCATTGCCTATTCTATCAAAACCTAGCAAAATATGAAAACTTTGTTTCGGAAATAGTTTCAGGTTTGATGGGGCCTTTTCTTCAAAGAAAAAGTAGATGAGAGGAAATGTTACATTCCCCAAAGTTCCCTCAACCAGCATGTACTGGTTAGGGAGGAAACAGACAAATCAGAAGCCTTAAAATCTGTCAGCAAACATTTTCCTTCTCCTTCCTACCTGGAAATGTTTGAGCTCCATGGACTTTGTTCAAATGTGTTTGACCGGACAGAACACAGAGAATCATACGGCACGGACGTGGACCACATACTCTGCAACTGACATCAAAGGGCTTTTGGTGCCCTGGAAGGAGACTTGTGTTTCATACGCCATTTGCAACTTGCTGGTCTAATTCCACCATCCCTGTGAAATTAAACAACAAACAAACAAAAATAAGAAGGCCGAGTTTGACTTGGTTCTCGCAGTCCTCTCGGAATCTTTGCGGCTTTTCTGCCCTTCCTCACCCCGCTACAAACCATACTGGACACACACTCAGGTTTCTCTCACTAGTCCAGTAGGTTGGCTGGAAAAGACAAAACAAGGAGAACTTGTGTGGTTTCCTACCTCCCAGAGTTCGCGATTTCAAATGCACTTGAAGTTTAGCAATCCAGTAAATGATGATACTAGGACTGCTATCTTTCTCTGCTTTTCAATAAGCTGTTAAATCTTAAAGGAGTTTCCAGAGCAAGGACGAGACCCAGAGCTTCAAGAAAACTGTTCATTATTTAGTGTTTCTTAAATGCCTTGGAAATGAAAGCTCTCTGAGCGTGGGAAGGGCCAGGGTCTGCCATTGTGGGCCATGACAGCAGTGGCTGCTGCTTCACTGAGCTTTTAGCACGAAAGTGAGAAGTGCTGGAAGCTATCTCATGCGCCGAATTGTAACATGAGGGAAAGAAAAGGGGGTCTCACAGTAGGAACCCCAAAAGGGGAAACCGGGAAGCCAGACAGAGGGGAAAAGGGCTGCGCCTGTGACTCCCTTAGCAGAGCCAAGCCTGGCCTCAGCCCCTCCTTCATAGGTGTCACTGTCTCCCCATTACCTCCTTAATGTGGACGCAGTTTGAGCAGCCAGGGGTCTTCCAGACCCCTTCACAGGGATGCCAGGGCAGCCTGGGCACCACCTGGCCCACCCCGTCGATGGCCGCAGGAGCAGCAGCAGGTATGGGTGTGGTTATGTAAGTTGCAGGACTTCAGTGCCAGAGGTGGCACCCAGAGGGGTGGCTGGTGTCCCTTCGAGGGAAGTCTTCCAGAGGGCATGGGGTCTAAGCTACACCCTGTTTGGTCTTGTATAGGTGAAGGCAGCGGAGCCTGAGGAAGCATCGAGAATCCGGAAGTCTTGCACGCCCATGGGCCTGCACCTGGAAAGGGTCAGGCTGGGGCTTTTGTCACACCATCAGACGTCCTTGTGAAGACTGTGGGGTCAGATGGTTCTATTTCTCAGACGTGGCCCACCTTGAAGTTGGCTCCAACAGTGGCTGGACGGTAAGCTAGAGGTGCCCAGCGCCCTGGACGGGGCAAGGCAACATGCCAACTTCCTGAACATGACCTCCTCCAAGGGATGGAGGTCGCAAAATGCTGCGTCGCTTACCCCCAGATGAAGACCAGTGGGACCTGGTGGATTGTGAATGATCGGCAGGAACACAGAGGTTAGTACTTACATTTGAGGAGTTCAAATCTAGACTGCAATCTATTTTATACTCAAACTTTAACCTATTTGGAAGTGAATCAAAGAAATGGGTTCTATAAAAGAAATGGCATACAGAGCTTTTCATTGCAATGAGTTAAACTATTTGGGCAGGAGTGGAAATAGGCAGTCCACCACGAGCCAAGAATCACAAGGGATCCCTGTTTTTTCACTGCACTGTTTGCTATGTGACTTGAATAAGTCACTTAAACACTCTGAATCAAAAGTTGAAGAAATACTTTCCCCGCTGGTTTTGTGATGAGACTAAAGGAGATGTTTCTGAGGCACTTTGTATATTGTAACACAAAGTTTTACTCAAATTTTACTCCAACATCCAGTGGAGAGCTGCGCTCACATTCATTCCACCAATATTTATGGAAAACCATGTCTTGGTCTGAGCGCTGCAGAGGCTCAGAAGAGGAGCAATAGGCTGGGAAGCCTGCACATGTTGCTTTTGCTGTAAAACTAGCAAATTTATGTGGAGAAGCACAAAGCCAAGCCTCGGAAGTGTCATCTTCCTGCAAACGTCATTTAAGCAAGAGAACTAAGAGAGACCAGGTTCCTAGCTAGATGGCGAATCTAAGATAAACGATGTCTTTGAACTCACTTTGTCCTGGTTTCAAGAGCATCTTAACTGATTTGCCTGGGTGGATCAAGTCCATTTGTTGACCTGCTTTCGTGAACCAACCATGACATTTAGTTCACAGAGAACTGAACAGATAATCCGGTGGTGATTTGTTTTACTGTAATGGATTGGGCTTCCCAGGTGGCGATAATGGTAAAAAACCCACCTGCCAATGCAGGAGACATAAGAGACAGGGATTCGATCCCTGGGTTGAGATGATCCACTGGAGGAGGGCATGGCAATCCACTCTAGTATTCTGGCCTGGAGAATCTCATGGACAGAGGAGCCTGGCGGGCTACGGTCCGTGGGGTCAAAAAGAGTTGGACACGACTGATCGACTTGGAACGAAGGGATAGACAGGACAGGTCATAGTGAGGAGGGACTGGAGCTCACTGGTGGATGCTGTCAGAAGCCCCTGTAGCAGAAGAAGGGAAACTGCCATCAGACTAGAAATTGCATTTATTCACAGCGACCTGGGCACACGTTTCCCTCCCTGAAAATGGTCAGGCCTTTCATGGATGTGTTAATGTGGCCGTGGTCCCTAGCTGTCAGCTCACGTCTAGGCTGCTGCCTTGCTAAGGGTCCAGGCGGGCTTCTCCAGTTTGCAGGCAGCCTCACTAACCAGCCAGCCCATCATCTCGGTGTCATAAACGACTTCATGTTGCCCTTCTGTCAAAATGGATTTTCAGGCGAGAGATACAATCCCGTCCCCTGCATTGCCGTGTGTGACAGTATTGATTTGATATTGACTCTCAGCCGTCTTTCAGGGTTGCATTCCAACAGGTGGCCAGGCAGATAGCATCTTCCCCAGAGTGTCAGTCTGAGAAAACGTGCAAGTCGCCTTAAAAAAATCCTTCTGCTAAAACAAACTTCTGAAGATTATTTCTGAAGGTGAGGTGGCCTTCAAGGCAAAGCCGGGTGGTCAGATGGGGAAGAGGGACCCAGCGGGCACTTTGAAGAGAGGGCGGCAGGACTAATCTATTTGTTCCTTTATTCGTCTGACAGACGGCTGACTTGAATGCTGCTGCATTTTCCCTCAACACTGTCTTTCGGCTCCTGACTCCTACCCTCCTGTCTGTCCTGCTCTCTTCAGCTCGGACAGCGCTCTTGTTAGTGATGGGACTGGAGGCAGGGCCTCTCATCCCCCCAGCGTCCCATGGATGCAGTGGAGTTTGGGTTTGTCTCCTATTAGGCTCCCACTTGATGGTTCTGATGAACCATCCACCAGACAAACCCAGTCCCCGTTGTACCTGCCACCCCCGAGCCCCGCTGTGGGCCCTTTAGCAAAATGACGGCCCATGTCATAGTCTTCCTCGTGTAATTTCTAGTAGGTTGGCAAAGCCCCGGCAAATGACAGACACCTGGGCGATACTTCTGTGTTCTCCCAGAGCTCAGCCATCTTTCTCAGCTCAGCACCCAGGACGCTGAATAAGACACTGCAGAGAGAAGCCTGCTGGAGGTACATGATGCCAAATCCTTCCCAAATCATCGGCTTTATCCCTTCCCAGGACTGGATCCTGGGCACTTGACAGCCCCCCAGATGGGGACATCTGGCTTCATGATACAGTCTTTACTTCTTCACTGAGCCAAAAGGAAAGTATTGAGAGACAGCATCCAGGGTGGATCTTGTGTTGCCCGTAATGTGACCAAATGCCTCCCTAAGCTGCGCCTTGTCAGAGATGCTCAGCACAAAGGCTCCTGAAAATAGCTGATTGCTTTGGGGGGATGAATAATACATTACATGCAAGGTGCACTTGGGTGTCTGTTTCATATTTTCCTGTGTAGTTTTATAGCTAATTAATCAGCTGACCGTCTATACTGAAGAGCTTTAATACCGTGAAAACCGATAGGACCTTTCTCTCAAACAAAGGTGCCACCAGCAGGGTGGCAAGGAGGGAGTCCAGCTAGAGCTTCTCATAGTTCATAAACTCAGGAAAAGCCTGCTGCTATTCTTCTGGGAACACGTGAATAAATGGTCTTGTGGGTATGAGTTTTTTCCCCTCTTTCCTCCAAAGTAAAAGTTACGGAGAAAGGATTTTGTGATTAAAATTATGTCTCATTTTAGTGGAAGAATTTTTGAAATTCTTGAGTGGAATTCATATTGTTGAATTCAAGTGGAATTCATGTTAATGAACCAAGGAAAGAATGCTGATGAGGGCAAGGAAATGCATAGTGTCCTTAAAAATATTTACCCTGACTGAAAACGTAGCGGTTACCACATCTGCTCATTTTCAACCAAGAAGCAGCACTGTATCTGTAGGAGAGACCTCTGCACGCAGACGAGGGTCTCTAAGATAGAGCTGCAGAGTAAGACTCATGTCCCTGGAGGCCTCTACTCAGAATCAGTTCAGTTCAGTCGCTCAGTCGTGTCCGAGTCTTTGTGCTCCCATGGACTGCAGCACGCCAGGCTTTCATGGCCCTCACCAACTCCCAGAGCTTGCTCAAACTCATGTCCATTGAGTCGGTGACGCCATCCAACCATCTCATCCTCTGTCATCCCCTTCTCCTGCCTTCAATCTTTCCCAGCCTCAGGGTCTTTTCCAATGAATCAGTTCTTCTCATCAGGTAGCCAAAGGATTGGAGCTTCAGCTTCAGCATTCCTCAGAATCAGCATGGCCCACAGTCCATTTGCTGTCCTTGCAGAAGTCCCCGTCTCAGGGATAAGGCTCCTCCCATCCTCTCCTTTCGCTGGTGCCTCCAGGCTTTCTGGGGATGCCGGGGCTTTTCCTAGGGGAACTCTGTCCTTAGCCCCTGCCTCAGCTGCCCCAGCCCAAACTCACTTCTCCTGGTCCTTCCTGGATCCCACAGCACCTGTTTATTCCCTCCATTCATACTTGCTATCCCTGCCTCTCCCAGAATAATTCTCCCAAGATACCATCTCAAACACTTGACCCGGATCCCAGTGCTGAGCAGCTCTCCATCACTTGCAAATATCAAGTCATAGCTTCTGGTCACTCCAGCTTCTAACCCAGCCTCTCTGCTGATACGTTCGTCATGCCTGCTCCAGGTGCTCCCCTGTAAGGACCATCTCCAGTGGGGAGAAGCCTGTTCCAAGCCCCTCTCTTGTCATGTTGTTCCTCCTTCCTGGGAACCCCTCTTCTTCCTGCACCTTCTATCGCTGACTCCACAGGGGATATAGGGGAGCCAGACAGCTTGGGCTTCAGTCCACTTACTGGCTGTATCACCAAGGCGACAAAGTTATTGGTCTGTCTGTGCCTCAGTTTCCCCATCTCTAAATAGCACCAGTGTCTACCCTCGAGGTGGCTGTGGTGATGACCAAGTGGACACCCCAGTGCTTGGAGCAGGGTGGGCACAGGGCGAGCCGTAGATTCAGGAGCCTGGGTAGCACCGCTACCTAGACAGTGGCGCCTGGAGGCCTCCCCGTCCTCCACGTTCGGTGCCTCCTCATCTCTGCACCCTCATACCTGCCTCGGTTGCACTTTGCGGCCCATCCAGAGCCTGCCCTCCAGGCCGGCTGCCGTACTCAGATGTAAGCTCCTGAGCTCAGAAGACACACGTGTCAGACAGTCACTGTCCCAGCACAGAGAGAATGGCTTGTGTTTCCTGATGACAAAGCTGTTTGCTTTCAGGTCAATTTCACAGCATCAGTGGGATGTGGAGTGAAGGAGGAAGACCCCCACATCCAGCAAGAACACTGACCAGCTGCCCAGAACGAGTTCCCCCCACGGCCGTTGCTGGGAGAGATGAGGACTGGTAAGTCTGCCAAAGTCATCATGGCTTTTGCCAAAATTTGGAATAAAGATTCGGCACTTTCACCTGCAAAGGGCTCCTTGGCAATCCCAAGAGACGTGAAATAGTTCAAGGGCGCTTCCTCTCAGGCCTCTGAATGGGCCGCTTTTTTTGTGCTGAATTGAGTCAATTTCATCCAAATTGAAGAAGCAGTTGTGCATGTAGATATAGTCTCTGATGGGGAATTTAATCAAATACAAATGTCACACCCTTAGGGATTCAAACCACCACCAATTTTATCTTTACTGCCAATTCAAGGCCTGCCTGCATTAAAAAAAAAAAAAAATCTGGAGTTCTCAGCCAGCTTATCTTATTTCCGTATCGAAGGAGCCAGGTCTCCCCACCAAAACACACTAAGAGGTCTCAGGCAAGGCGGACACCACTTCCCCAGGACCTAAGTCACCTCTGGGCTGTACGTCAGGTGCTGGGGGAGCCAGGCTGGTCCCCGTGACACCAGCGGCTGTGCCAGAACTTTCCAGGTGTAGTTCACTGGCAGCCTGTCTAATCCCTCAGCCCGACCCAGGACTGAATGACAGAGAACAGAGCCCCCTCCAAGGGGAAGAGAACTCATCTACATAGGTGACTCACCTTTCTAGGGCAGCGGTTTTATCTCCACTGCAGACAAGAGGAGACTTTCTTAGTGGGTTGATGCACATGGAGAGGGCGAAGGTACTTCTTCTCCTGGAGGGGGCTTTTAGGAAGCTCTCCTTGAACAGTGGCACCTGACCGTTCCCACCCTTCTCCTTCTTCCTGCAGAGGCCTGGGGAGAACACAGCACTGAACCCAGATCCTCACTCTCTAGGTGTGGACGCCGCCCAGACATTGGTCTCCCTCCAGTCCAGTGTCCACGCCATCATCCCACCAGCACTTCCGAGCTTAGAACTCCTTCCTAATGATGGTGCAGTGCCTACCGGCACACTCATTCCACTAACTCCACACAAGCCTTAGCCATTAAAACCACCATATATATATATACACGTGTATATATATACATGCATATACACACACACATAGGTAGGTGCTTTCAAGGCGACGTACCTGCAGTGTGGGACAAACATCTGATCGTGTGCGCCTCCAGTATTTGTGGCTCCTAAGTGAACTGGATACGTTGTACACTGGAATTACTAGGTTTGTATTAAATTGTAGCTCAGGGACCCATCACTGTGCGATGCTAGCGCCTTTCCACTTGCTTTGTTTATCACAGAGAGGGGAGCTGAATTAGCATAAAATGCTACTAAGTAGTAAAAAGGATGCTTTAGCGCCCTCTCTATTTGACCTACTGTTGACCTGGTCTAATTTGTATTATCTCTGGGGCAGTTTAACAGATCATTTTCCTTTGTTAAAATTAGGTCAGATTAGAGAATTATGACCCCCCATTTATTCTGCTCAAAAGACAGTCATTTCTGCCTCTGAAATAATAACCTTATCTGCACTGAGATCTTTCTTGTTAAATAAAAACACATGCTTGCTTCGCCTCTTGGATGACTTAGTGGCGCTGCCTCGTGAGTGTGGTTACCGGTGAGTGAGGGTTTACCCAGCGCCGGCTCTTGAAGCCCCTGGGAGTGACACTGGTCATTCACAAATTGCCTATTGATCAGTGGCAACTGGAAATTAGATCCAAATCTTTGAAAGGAATTATTAGACTTTGAGTAACATTTGCCCTGCAACATTCAGAGGTCTGAGTGCATTTTGCTCTCCACCAAGAAGCTCCTGCTTAAGGACAGTTTATCTGCAAAGTGCTCAGAAGTGGAAACACCACATCAGACCCCTCCTATCCCCTCCGTCCGTTTCTGTCATGGTCCCCCCCTTCCCATTTTCACAAGTTGTTTTAGACAAGAGATTTACGAAATAAACAAAGACAAGCACCACCATGAATTATGTTCTGTGCAATATTCAGACATTGGGTGATTTTATAATTGGCACAGTGTTTTTTTTTTCCTTTTAAATAACCACCACCATAATTAATTCAATCATAATTATGTAAGAATATTCTGATTCAAGACTTTTTAATTTGCCATAATCATACATTAAAAACTATAAATATAAGACATAATATTTTATTGAAGTGTAGTTGATTTACAGTGTATATAGGGATGCAGCTGTACATGCATGTATTCTTTATATATAAATATTCTTTTTCATTATCAGTTCATTTTAGTCACTCAGTCATGTCGGACTCTTTGCGACCCCATGAACCGCAGCACGCCAGGCCTCCCTGTCTGTCACCAACTCCCAGAGTTTACCCAAACTCATGTTCATTATAGGTTATTACAAAATACTGAGTATATTCTCTGTGCTAGAAGTAAGTCCTTGTTATACAGTACTTTAACCTTCGCTTTTTTTGTGCATGCATGTTCAGTCACTCAGTTACATGCAACTCTTTGGGACCCCATGGACTGTAGCCCACCAAGTTCCTCTGTCCATGGGATTTCCCAGGTAAGAATACTGGAGTGGGTTGCCTTTTCCCTCTCCAGGGGATCTTCCCGACCCAGAGATTGAACGTGCATCTCCTGCATGGGCAGGCGGATCCTTTACCACTGAGCCACCTGGGAAGCCTTTGCTTTTTTTAAAAAAATAAAACACAAATTTAGTTATTTTCCTGGTAGTGACTTATACACGCACATGCACACACACACACACAAAGATGTAGTAAAAATAAAGCTCTGTGACGACTGTTTGTGCCAGGTTCGCCCTAGTGCCCATCAGTGAGGGTGTGTGTGCACAGGTGTGTGTGTGCACGTGACAGGCAGGGCGGGAAGGCAAGGAACACAGCTCCAATGCCTTTAAAAATAGAACGGGAAGAGCTCCGCAGCAAGTGCTCCGTGGAGCCCCAAACTGATTAATTGCAATGCCAAACAGCTTTATTCTGCTTAATAAGAAATTAGATCACAATGGGGATTTGCAGAAATTACCTTGAAATGTTTGTATGTTTGAATGATTGAACCATTTGTGCTAAAAATTACGTTCCCTAGCTTGGAATCCGAAGCTTGTGAATAAATGCACGCCAGGCTAATCAGTATGCTGGGAAGGAAATGGTGTCCAGCTCCTGGCCTAGCTGGGGCGGACAGGGGACAGGACGCGTGCTGGGGAGGCTGTGAGTTTGCTGGGGGCTCCAGTGTCCACCGGATTGAATGGAGAACGTACTAGTTAATTTGGAATCAATTAAATCTTAATACTTAGCCTTGGATAAACTCAGAGCCTGGGACAGCGCCATTTAATTATTCACAAATGCTCTCTATTATACACGCGGCATGCAAGACCAGGGTCAAAGCCGACGTCCAGCCCATTAAAACCCATGTGCTTTGAATGCAGGGGTGGTGGAAATTTCAGGGAGCCCCTCGGTTTCACTAGGAAGCAAAAAAAAAAGAAGAACAACCCAGCCCGACGCTTGGCTCCTTGAATAACTTCCGAAAATCTTTTAAGTCAACCTTGTGTTTTAGTCAACAGGGAAGTTTTGACCCTTGACCTCGCAACAACCATCCGTTTCATTATTTATCTGAGGGAATCAGAGAGTTTTTCTTCTCTCACAAAAGTCCCTGACCCCGGGATATTTTTAATAGCTGAAATTTTTCATTCTTGTCACTCTGCCTTTTGAAAATCAAGGTATTTTCATACAACACGTAGCTAATGAGTGAAACTTCAGAATCCAACCTCTTGCTATAATCACGCACAGGGCCCGACGAAGCCCCACTAGTGAGAAACATGAAAATTAATTATTGAGCTCCCTGTTTTATCCTCCTCATCTGTTTGATATTCTCCAGCACAGAAGGAACCAGACAATTAAATTACTCCTCCCTCTGCCTGATCACAATGCTCCCTGCTTCTTTGCTTCCACTCCAGAGGCCGGAAGCCTGTCTGTTTGCAAAGCGTAAATGGTAGGGAGAGAAAGACAGAGAGCAGGGTTAAGGAAAAGAGGCCATTCTGGTTCCCTCCACCGAAAGATTTTTAAGAACCTCTGTGGAGCGAGGTTATTTCACGTGTCTCTCCCGCCCTTTGGCTGCCAGATCCAAAGACCTGGTGGGGAAAAAGGCAAAGACAGTGGCCTTTGCATCACCCTGGGGCGGCCTCGTGGAGCTTCTGCAGAGAACTCTGTCATTTCCCATCCTTCCTGCAACCCCTCCTATTTCTCAGATAAATACATAAAACCTCCTAACCGCCAGTGAAGATCTCTGAATCAGTTAATTTATTTTATTGAACAATAAAGCTGTCATTCTCTAAACCAGGGTGATTACATCTAAAGCCATGGGTGGTTTTCTGGCACGTGTGACCCCATGTTTGCAAAGTGGGATGTGATACATATGTGTGTGTGTGTGTGTGCGTGTGAGTGTGTGTGCAGACTTGCAGGTACACGTGCTGACACACTTGGGGCTCTGATGGTTTTGTTTTGCTTGAGGTTCAGTTCAGTCGCTCAGTCGTGTCTGACTCTTTGTGACCCCGTGAACTGCAGCACCCCAGGCCTCCCTGTCCATCACCAACTCTCGGAGTTTACCCAAACCCATGTCCATCAAGTCGGTGATGCCATCCAACCATCTCATCCTTTGTCGTCCCCTCTTCCTCCTGCCCTCAATCTTTCCCAGCATCACGGTCTTTCCAAATGAGTCAGCTCTTCACATTAGGTGGCCAAAATATTGGAGTTTCAGCTTCAATATCAGTCCTTGCAATGAACACCCAGGACTGATCTCCTTTAGGATGGACTGGTTGGATCTCCTTGCAGTCCAAGGGACTCCCAAGAGTCTTCTCCAACACCAGAATTCAAAAGCATCAATTTTTCGGGGCTCAGCTTTCTTCATAGTCCAACGCTCACATTCATACATGACTACTGGAAAAACCACAGCCTTGAATGAGGCAGAGACTGAGAACTGAGAGAGAGGCATGGCCAGAACAGGCTCAGACAAAGTGGCCTCCACTGTGCCTCCCACCTGGGTGCGCACCCTGGCAGGGCTTAGGTCAGAGATGCAGCGAACCCTGCAGAACTCAGGGGAGTCCCCACCACATTTCTGTACGTGATGGTCTGTGTGGATATGAATCCCTCAGAGACTAGGGAGCCTAAACCTGGGTCATGTTCATAAGGAGCCTGTGGTCCCTCAAACCCTGATGACCTTAGGCCAGGGAGACACACACGCCTCCATGGTTCTGCAGTGGAGACTTCCTGCCAGACTCCAGGTCAGAGGTCAGGGTCCAGCCTCCTCCAACCAATCCATGCAGTCTCCTAGAAGGGGCCTGGAAGTTGACCCTTCTGACTGTAAGACCCTGTTTCTTAGTAATTCCATCAGGATTGACTGATCAACCCAGAACTTAGATTTTAGACTAACAACTCCTTTTCCCATACTTTTCAGTAGGCATTTAGGAAATACTGATTTTTTGCACTGCAGCTACACTTAAATTTGTTGTGTATACATCATGACATAATTTGGAGAAAAATTCTCAATTTCATAAACAAGTGTGTTATGGACAAATTTAAGAGGAACACACATGAAAAAAAATTGTCTCCTATTGTGAGGATAGTTACCTGCTTCACTCTTTAAATAAAAAAAAAAATCCAGTTTCATGGTGATACAGTTGACATATAGCATTGTATTAAAGTTACAATGTATTTTTATACAACTATTAAAGTTACTTTCTAGTTACAGATATTACAAAATACTGGCTACACTCCTCCTACTGTGCAATTAACCCAGTAGTTCGTCCCTCACACTCCCCCACCCCTAGGTTGCCCCCACCTTGGTAAGAACGCTTTGTTCTCTGTATCTGGGAGCCTCTTTCCTTTTTGTTACATTCTCTAGTTTGTTGTATGTTTTAGATCCCACATATAGGTGACCACGGTCTCATGCATGGAATCTACATTCTGCCGTCAAGTTCCTGCATCTCCTTGAGCTGGGATCCTGTTTCCACTCCTAGGATGGGTCCTCCATCCTCTCTGGAGAAACCTCATCATAAATGCATACTACCATCTACAAACAGCAGAGCTTCCACACTTAAAATTACAACCCACAGCAGCAAACAGAAACAAAAGGCAACCCTGGAAACAATGCGGATGGGGCTGAAGCAAGCTCTGCTCCTGCCCCTGGGCTCTGCAGACTGCCAGAGCCGTTTTCTGACTCCACAAGGCCAGCTTTGAGAAGAGACCTGAGACAGGACCAGGGTCCGGCAGTGTGGCTCACGCTCAAAGCAACAAAGAGCGAAGTCTGGGGTTCATAAAGGCTGGCTTTCCAGCTGCCCCCACACCCCATCTTGCCCATGGGTTTTAGGGCTGAGGGCTGCACCCCCCAACACTCAGACCAAGTCTCCATGCCTCCCCTGAGAGGCCATCTCCGCTCACAGCGCACGCCCTGCCCCGGGATGGTCAGCTGCTCCAGGGAGATTTTCGGTCTCTGAGCAGGTTACTGATGGCAGAGTGAAAGGTTTTCTCAAGGGGCAGGAAGACAACCGAGCGGACCGATCATCTGGGGGCGCTTTATGGCCACAGTCTCCCTTGCAACGGACACCGAGGAGGAAGGTGACACTTTTCAAAAAAGGCCCTGCAGTGGATTTAGGTTTGGCGAGCAGCGTAAAGCCCCCATCACCCCAGGCTGCTGGTGGCTTCTAGGAAAAGATGCAGCTGTCCTCTGTCATTTGCTGGGGGGCCTGGCTCGGATGTGGGGTGCTGGGACCCCCACAAGTTGCTCTGCTGTGCTCATTGGAGCCCTTCTTCAGCCCCATCTCACTGAGGGAACGTTCATCTTCCCCATTACCCTTCCTGAAAAACCCCAGCACAGCGCAAAACTTCTGCACCTCCCTTGACACGCACGTTCACTCCTACAAACACACTGTCAGGCGTGCAGACTCAGTGCCACTCACAAAGACAGCCATACATGTGCACACACCCCCTCACCCACTGTGTGCCCCAGGGGCAGGGGTAGTGGCCCAAGGAGGCCCCTGGGAGGTGGTCAGGGTGTGTTTTTTGAAGGGTGGACTGAATTCATGAACGTCCCTGGCACTAGGCACCTGCATCCAAGTGGGGCAAAGTCAGGAAGACCCACGGACACCCTCCTGACCCCGAGGAGGGTGCCTGCGGGCTGTGTTGTCAGGCCTGGGGTGAGAGCTTGTGAATGCCAGCTACGAGGTTGGGGCATCCTCCACCTTCCAGCCTGGCCTGGAGCTCACTCTCACCCTGCCTGGGTGCCCCTTCCCACCAGGAGGAATGGGTGAGAAAGGGATGAAAAGGAGAAAGAGGAAAGATACAAAGCCATCCAGAACGCTGCCCCCGGCTGCTTCCTGCTCTGGGTTGGATGAGGATCATATGAGATGATGCTCGTACAGCCCACCACATCCTGGAAGGCCCACGAACTGGTGAGTTAGGATCCCCCATGTGATTTAATACCTTGCTTCACCTCCAGAAAGTCAGGTGAGTCCTGCCCTCCCGGGGGTCTCAGGACTTGCCCTCCCTTCTCCAGCTGTAGGAATCCACCTGGAAAGAGTGATTGGTGTAGCTGGGAGAGATGACAGGGTTCACGTGAGCAATCGTCTGTGAGGACAGGGTCCCCCCATATGGGGACATTCAGCCTGCGTCCTGAGGGTGTCAGCAAGCTGTGCTGGGGAGGTTCAGCCCGGCCTTGGTCCCTGAAAGCGCAGAGTGTTCAAAGCCCGGCTGCAACCGTGTCCCATGAGGCCATACTGGGACTGTTTTGAACCACTCAACCAGCACACAACAGTATAATCTTCTGTTACTAGATTCACAACTCGATGGGTTTTTTAAAAACTGTATTTATAGTAATGCCTTTAAAATTACTTTCTGGTGGATCAAAGGACCAAATTGTCTACTGGTTATTGGTCATTTTAAGCCTAAGTGATAGATTTGTTTTATCAAAGCAGAAAGGACCCAAGCTGGGTCTGGGAGACCAACATCAGGGCACGTGCTCATCAAAGTGAATTTTGACACCAAAGGGTCCAAGGACTCATGGGCCTGGCGCACTCGCTCATGGGCAGAGAGGTGTCTGTCCCGTAGTCTGTCTCCAGGAGGCTCTTCCCTGAGTGTTCCCAGGAGTGCGCTGCCTTCCGCCATCCAGAGAGGGTCTGGCTTTGTCAGATCAGGGAGAAGCAGCTTCAGGAGCAGTGATTAGAATGCTCTCTTCCTAGCAGGATGTGCTGGCTTTGTGTACATTTAGCCACAGATCTAAGACTTATTTAAATGTATTACAGGAACAAAAGGGTGATGAAAGGAAAACTTGCAGAAACACAGTGGCTGTGAAAGACAGTTGCTTGTGATCACAAAGTATTCAGCATATTCCGCTCATTCTTCCCTGGAATTCTACACAGACATGAATCCTTACAAATGCATGGTGCTTGTTACATCATATCATTCTGCCAAAGGAGAAGCCCAGATCAATACCCAGGGCGCTGTCCCATCCCAGGCAGCAGGGAGACCACTGGTCTCTGCTCCTGACCTATGCTTGTGTCCAGAGAACCCTTATAGAGGTGACGGGCCAGGGCAAGAATTATATATATATGTGTGTGTGTGTGTGTGTGCGTGTGTGTGTGTGTATGTATATATATATATATATATATATATATATATATATATTTGCTGATAGAAATATCAAGAAAGAAGTGATGGAACAAATTGAGAAATTAAATTGTAATAAATTACTGAGGCCAGATGGTATTCATCAGAGAGTTGTAGAGGAATGAAAGGCTGAAATAGCTAAGCAACTAATAAAAATATATAATTCAGCCTGGAAAATGGCAATGGTCACCAAAGCGTGGCCAGTTGTGGGGCTGGCTTTCCAGAGTAATCACAGGCCACCGTCCGAGGGAGAGCTTTTTAATTATTTTGTGGTTGATTCCTCACACCCACGACATAGACAGAAATGCCCCTGAGTTTGTGTGCTAATAACTTGGAAGAGATGATAAATGTTTGTATGGAAACCACGCCAAATTATTTATGTTAGGAGGGAAAAACAAACAAAATGGTAACTTGGCAACCCCCAGAAGCTCTGAGTGGAAAAAAAGTGCGCACATCGTTTGATTACGCAGAGGCCAAAGGCAGTCAAGGGACCAAAACCGACTGGAGACATTATCTGGAGATGCCAGCTCCTAAAACCCACAGCCACCAGCCTCCGACTGGCTGTACCCTCTGCACTGAGTCTAACTTTTCCTCTGGAAAATTCTTATTCTTGTTTATGGAGGAGTTTAATACCCTGGGCTAGTTTGAAAAATAAACACATAAAATTATCTTTAATTAAAAGTCCAACTGCAAATTGGATGAAAATAATTGCCATAAATATGACCAAGGGTTAACCTTAATATGCAAAAGGCACTTACAAATCAGTAAGAAAACCTACTGTTCCACTGGATGAATGGGCAAAGGACATAAATAATTCACTAAAGAGAAAACGCAGATAACTAATAAGCAGGAGGAAAAAAAAAATGGCTCAGCTTCATCTAGAAATCAAAAAAATGTAAATGTAAACAGATTTTACAATATCATTTTCTCCCCGTGATGTTAGCAAAATACTAATGATGATATTCACTGTTGGGGTGGGATCCAGGAGG